>NC_134017.1:36070135-36225135 GCF_040712315.1 Castanea sativa
ATCCCGCAGTCGAGTCTGATTGCTCCTTTAAGCCTTATTGATTGAAAATGGTTATGCTCCAATGCTTTCCAACTCTAATCACCCTTAACACTCAAGTAAAGTGAAGTTTGCATTTGGGTTTGGGTAAATCACCTATTAAAGGTATGGCATTGGTGCGAAGAAAGAATGTAGAGAAACTAAGGTGTTTAACTCTCACAATGAAATGCACAATTTTTACTCTCAATGTACTCCTTAGTGTCTCTAAGTTAAAATTTGTGGGAATGAGATGTATATATAGCAGGTATAAGAGAGGTACTGTAGGTGATTTAAATAGCTAAATTTCCTACAATATTGAGCCACTCGTGGATGAACTGCGAGACAAATGTCTCACAAGTCATATCGCAAGTTGCTCTCTCAACTAAAATTTGAACTCTTATGTGTAAGCCACATGCTCCGCTCACGGGTTGCTTGGAGCTTAAGAAAGAATATGTTGAAATGTGAGCTTTGAATTTTGATGTCTTGCTTTATCTACTTCTTTCTATGCCTCTCTATCCCTTATAGCCGTAGGTGAACTAGGGTTTTGCCCTAATCTGCCATTAATTTTTTTGTAAACACCATTCCTTATTTTTCTTTGTTTTTATTTTTTTCAATGACCCATTTGTTCAATTGTATGCCCCTCTGTTCAATTGCGGGAATAGTTTCAACGGCGAAATGAAAAAGGGGAATCAAAGTAAAAGTTAAGAAGTAAAGGCTTTGCATCTCTCCCTCTTGCCACAATAGATTGTCAATATTAGCGATCCAATCTCTCACATGGACACAATAGATATATATATATATATATATATATCTCAATGCCAAAATCAAATTTGGAAATTAGCATTCAACTTTCCATCAACATGTATCACTTTATTTAAGGTAAATTAAAACTCATTTTAAAAAACAAAAGTAGAAATTAGAAAAACTTAATTTAGAAACACAGTAATTTTTTGAATGAAGTGCCCATTGAATTAGAGTTCAATGCTATATAAAATTTAATCCCTAAACCCTAAACCCATCAAAGAAAGACTCAAAATGTGAAAGTGAGATACTCCTAAGTAATAAATAGATGCTTGCTTCTTTTTTCTAATCATTATTCCAATAGGAGAAATATAGAGTACAAAAAGTAGAAATGACATTCTCACGCAAATGAAACGAGTGTAGTGGTATCAAAACAACCTGTACAACCCATAAACCCCATAGTTTTTGGAAGAGATTTGGATTTTAAAAAACCCATAAATCCCACACACAAAAAAAAGCTTATTTTGCTTTGTTTTCCCAGCAATTGAACAAAGCTTATTAAAAAAAGATTCAACAAAAAAAAAAATAAGAGAGAGAGAAAACTTACTGAGTGTAGGGATGGCAATTTATGGCCAACCTGCGGGTACCCGGCCTGATAACGAATAGGGTAGGGTTTGGGTTTTAGAAAAAAAAACCCGAAGCAAGTCTCAGTTGGGTCCGAATTTTGGTAAAAACCCGACCCGACTTGTTTAAACTTAGAACAAAATTACTAAAATACCTACCTATATATATGTAACTTATATCAAACCCTAACCCTATTTTCATTTGTCTGAAGTCTCTCTTAGCTCAAGCTGCCTCAGCCTCTCTATACTCTCACCTCACCCTTAATAACTCTCATTCTCATTTTCTCTCAAGCCACCCCACACGGCCTCACCCAGTCACCCTCACCCTCACTCTCATTCACTCACCGACCCACCCTCACCTTCACTCTCATCACGTGATGGTTGCTATTTGCCAGGGAAAATCATGGAGATTAAATCAGAGAGAGATTTGCGAGGTTTAGGCCGTGACAGGTAGATAGGCCCTTTAGTGATGATCGGAGGAGCTCTTGGTCGTGTTGAGGTTAGGCCTAAGCTTCGGCCCAGAGGTGGAATTGATGACTGAAACCACTGCCGATCATCAGAGATCTTGGTAGTCTGAGATAGAGAGAGGCCGAGTAAGAGTTCTAGATCGTAGATAAAGCCTTGGTGTACCGATTTCTCCAAAAAAAATTTTGAGTTCATGTTCTCTCTCAAATCTGTGAGTTTGTGTTTGTGATTCTGTGTTTGAAAGGAAACTTTTTTTTTTTATTTTTTTTATAAGATTGTGTCTCAAACCTGTGAGTTTGTGTGATTTTGTGTTTGAAAGGAAAACTCCTTTTTTATTTTATTTTTAAAGATTGTATGGCCATGGTTTAAGGCCCTGAAGTGGCTGGCAGAGCCCGCGGGGCCCGATGGGATCCAATGGGGTGGGTTTGGATGTTAAAAAAAACCCGTTTATTAAACAGGGCAGGTTCGGGTTTTAGGGTTGGGCCCGTGGGTTAGGTCCAGGTATAAAGAAACCCGACCCGTTGCCATTCCTGAGCGCCTGTACCTGCAATGCTAGGTAGTGGAGTTGGAGTCGACAGAGAACACATGGGATACTTTTTGAAATACAGAGCGGATAATGACAGTAGCCTTCTTCTTTTTTGGCTCCCAATTTGACATGGATTGATGATGTGGATTTCATGAGAAGCGTACTATCAAGTAGGACAGGGAAACTACACTCACCCGGGAAATGGTTAAAAGTTCGACAAATTTTGGACACCCTCATTAGCAAAAAGAAAAAGAAAAAAGACAGAAAAACCGTATCTGGTTCCCTATTTGCTCCATTATAAAGTCTTGATTAACCTTACTGCAACAGCTCATAAAGCAAATTCACATAGTTGTATAAGATCTATAAAGTATGTTGCAACCTACAGGCTAGCTAGACAGATGTTAAAATCCTCTTTAATGATAATTTCAAACAAATTGAGCTGAAAAAGGACCAGAGTATGTTGCGTTTTGCAAATTAAGAACATTTAAGCTATCTGATGAATAATTGTAATTATATATTATTCTAAATCTTATGAGTCCTAACACGAGAGAGAGGAAGAGGTGATGAATAATTGCCATCATACGTTATTCTAAATCTCATGCGTATTAACGAGAGAGAGAGAGAGAGAGAGAGAGAGAGAAGTCCAGTTGATTCTCAGACTGCTCTTTATAGAAAGGATGACAGTTGAAAAGTCCAGTGCCTTCACTCCAATATTTTGTTGGCAATAGGAAATATGGGAGCTATATCCACAGGAACCTAAGATACAAGAAAAAATTACAGTAAGTCCTGGATACAATAAAAAGATATTACATGCTATATTTATGACATTTCAGCAAATGAGAATATTGGTGAAGGAAAAAAACTTCAAAATTTCTCTTATACCGCCTAAAATAAAAAGGATAAAAAAAAACCTCACAATTACAGTAATAATTATTTGAATAAAACTGCTCTACCAAAATGTTTTTTTGTCCATTAATATCCAGATCTCAAGATAGGTCACTAGGTATACATCCTTCTTATGTCCTTGTCGCAGCAGGTATCTCTATCAAAGAAAACATACTCAATTATACAATGAATGTATAGCTAACTTTGCTGCTGAAATCTTTGGATTGACATTCTATAGATCTATAATGGAATCCTGCCTTCCTTGGGATGGGGAAATTTACAAGTGGGACCATTTGTATAAACAAGTACTTCTGTTTCATTCACCCCACACATATAATATAATAGTTGTGTACACATTTTTGACTATTTTTTAGCACCAATATTTTCAATAAAAATTTGTGCAAACTAATTGCAAAAGAAAACTATTCTTATACCTTATACCAAAGATGATTTTAGTAATGATTTCTTTAGCTAAAATATTTATGATCTCCCTTATTCTAAGTTTACATTACCCTTCCTCAAACCATGTGACGGATATCTGTCTGTTAGCCCATACATTTTGATGCAGGAAGTGCAAATAATTATTATATTAGATTAGTTTTACTTATTTTTGGAAATCAATTGTATTAGAAACGTGGCCAATTGTATCTTTATTTTAGATCTTAGTGGCTAATTAGATTATTTGTATTTTTATTCAATTGTCTAAAGTCGAGGTGATTTTGTAATTCAATAACTGGTATTTCCCAAGTCATTTAGAAGGTTTCCTTACTCGATTAGAATTAAGATTTCCTATGTCAGTTAAAATTAGGTTCAATCCTAATAGTCTATCTAAGCATATAATATTGTACTCCAATGGAGATTGAAGATTTTCGATGATGAATTAAATTTCTCTTACAACTTTTCCAATAGTCCAGCGCCGACACCTAGAGGTTATCTTTTACCTGGTACTGATTGCAAAAAGCCTAAGTGCTGACTCCTAGGTTACTATCTCTTAATTTCCTGTTCTTTATTTTTCATGTTGCATTTTGGTTATGTCTTGACATTCACAACAAATTGTCCCAAAAGTTTGTACTATTAGAAATGAGTACTTCCATCACATTCAGGCTCAAATATTCCTACAATAACTAGGGTGTACCTAGATGTAACTTTCTACTGAAGATTATTTGCTCATTTACAGGAAATTACTTAAATTATAGTTGTATCTAGAAAAAAAAAATGAGGCTTTGAGAACCTCTATATAAGTGAATAAACTAAAAAGCTAAATAGAAAACGTTGGTGTCAAACAAACACGTACACTCACACGGCCATCAACACAAACAAAAACAGCCACCTGAAAACACCTCATCAAAAAGCCAAAAAGCCCAAGCAAACTCACATGGTCACCTACACAAACACAACTGCCACCTCAAATCCACCAATGACTACCAAAATCACCGAATCTGCCATCTCCAAAGCCCTACAAACCTCACTGAAAACTCCCTCTCCCTCTCCTCTCTTTCAGATTCACTAAACCTGGACCTGAACTTCCTTTTCTCACTCAGACTATCACCACTGCAACCCAAAAAATCACACAACCAGTACCCAAACTACCACAAGCTGCCAGTTGACACCAAAGCAAAAAAATTGGGTTGTTACTGTATGAGAAGTTGCTCCTCGGCCAAGGCACACCCCAATTTATCCAGAAAAGGGCCAAGTTGTTGCCCCTTTTTAAACCAATAAACACTGCCTTCACTTGATAAAAAGAAATGTGAGGGAGAGAAAGAAGAGAACAACAGAAAGGAGGTGAGCAGCTGAGAGAAAAAGAAAGAGTGGATGGCTAGAGGATAAAAAAAAGTGGGTTGGGGGTGGGGGGGTGGAAGAAGGGAGGAAGTAAAGGAGAATAGCCAGATAGGTGGAGGGACTTAATTGTAATGTTTGTTTGTTTATTAAGCCCAAAACGACTGCATTTTAAAGTTATTTGGCACAATTTTATTACATTATAATGCTTTCTAAAACAAAGTCGTTTTTTCACCCATGTTTATATGTTGTCAAAAGGAAAAATGGACAGAAGGGGATTTTCGCATTGATTGATAAACAGAGGTTTTAAATAAAACTTTTTAAACTTCAGGGTCAGATTTGAAATCACCCTTAAAAGTATAGGGTTTAAAAGGTGATTTCTCCTAAGAATGGGAGATTCTTAGACTAAAATCACAAAGCAAGATGAGCTTTATCTTTGAGGCAGTGAAAATTTTCAACATCTTATATACCATTTGAACTTTCAAAAGGAAAACAAATATGGTCAATTATTGATAAAAAGCTGTATTAGGAGTTAGATGAACCAACAAAAACTCCTACATGTAATATGAACAGATTTTTATGGCTCATACCTGAATTTTCTCTAATTTCTGCAAAGCAATCTTTAATGGTTGTGTCATTTTACCATATTTCTGAAGAAGTAGATTTGCAGCTTCTTTGTCACCTTTTGCCTGTATAGTGAGGATCTCCCTACTCAGGCTTTCAACTGCACCTTCGACCTTTCAAAAGTAGAACAAACTTTATGGCTAAGCAATAAGAAAAGAAGAGAAACATATGGCTAAGAAATAAGAAAAGAAGTGAAACTTTGAAGAGGAAGTATCATATACCCTAGAAAAATCAACAGAAAATGTGTCGTCAGAATGCAGGATGAAGGCTCCTTTGTCATACAACCAGTTAAATTGCAGTGCTTGTCCTTTCCTGAAGACACAAGAAAAGTGCTTAAGGTGCTTGGTGACAACACTAAACGGGGATCATAGAATGAATAGCCAGCTTACCCATGAGCTTCCTGTAAGCCAAAACGTACTGAGCGGAAGCATCCAGCAAGGAAGGAAATATACATGGACTTCAACAAACTCTTGGAAAGTAAATCCTGGACTCATAAGAGTTATGCAAGGACATCAGCCTAAGCTTCCCACAATCAATATAAAGATTCTGAGATTTATTGCTACAGAAGAGAATATATTTATTCTTCAGTAAGGACTTTCACACACCACATGAGATTTGATTCATTTGAACATGACCTAACCAAACACTTCCTTTATAAGGGGTGGAAGTACCATTAGCCCAAAGGCTATTGGAAAAAAGACATGTTATTATATCATTATTTTTTCTCTTGGTCCATTGGAGGCCCATTAAACCTATGGTCTACAGGCATTTGTAGCCCTGTCCCTCCTCTTAAAGCACCCATTCCCAAGTATAGGTGGAATTCGATTAGTGGCCTCTTGTACTATTATAAGAGATTTAACCAACTAAGCTAACCATAGTTACCTATATTATTTAATATTTTGTGATTAAATTACAAGATTTATCATCCTTCAATGCAAAAGAAATCATACTTAAAAAGTTAATGCTACAGAACATTAACTGTAAGCAACACCTAAAACAATGATATACATAATCATTCAGCAAATCCTGTTGATATATGCACTTTAAGTAGTAATTGCATTGACTAAAACATGCTCAAAGCATCCCATAAAACCAGTGAATGACCTGGCAGATTAAAAACCGTAGTGCCCAAAGGCCAACTATATCAGCTTTTGCTTCTTCCAAAGCAGAGTGGAGTTCCTGCAGTTCCTGTATCAAATGGTAAAATAGAAATCAACGAAAACAGAGCTGCTGATTTAATAAAAATTAACACTGAAAAGGATGAAAACAGAAAAGAAATTAAATCAAAGCTCTTCTTCTTCATTTTCTTATTCTTCAATAAGTATGTTAGATCAGAAGAAAATAGATCAAACAAAAGAATTTTATTTTCTAAAAACAAAAAGAAAAAGTGGGTAGGCTGGGGGAAATGTCAATAAAGTACATTTATCACTATCAAAGTTCTACTGTTTTAATTAGGTCCTAGTGTTGTTAACTGCAATAATGCTAAACCTTATGTCAATGCAGTTGATTTTGACCCTTCTTCAGTGTATGTCAGCCTTGATGGTACTTATACAAAAAAAATGTCAGCCTTGATGGACATAATTTGGTATGTGACTGGCACCTGACTACTTCATACAAAATCTATATATATAATAATAAGTAAAATTGAGAGAAAATTCAATTAGATTTCAAATTAGAATTTAATTAGTGTCTAATTTTGCGCCACATGTCCCATCTAATCTAAGTTTTTAAATTTTTGTACCAAGTGAGTTAATTCAATGTAAAAATTGGATTTCAATTAGAGTTTAATTTTGCAACATGTGTCCCATCTAATCTAAGTTTTTAATTTTTGTACCAAATGAGTTAATTTAGTGTAAAAAAAGAGGAGTCCAATATAAGTAAACTATAAAAAACATAATCTTTAAATAATTTTATATTTATGTCTTTTTTTTTTTTTTTTTTTTTGTAGAGCTAAAAACAATTCAAGTTTATAAGTCATATATATATATATATATATATATATATATATATATATATATATATATATATATATTAATAAGTAAAACTGAGAGAAAATCCAATTAGATTTAAAATTGGAGTTTAATTAGAGTCTAATTTTGTACCACATGTCCCATCTAATCAAAATTTTTAAAATTTCAAACCAAGTTAGTTAGTTCAGTGTAAATTGGATTTCAATTAAAGTTTAATTTTACGGCATGTGTTCTCCATCTAAACGAAGTTTTATAATTTTTGTGCCAAATGATTTAATTTAAAGTATAAAACGAGGAATCCAATATAAATAAATCATAAAAAACATAATCATATATCTAACGCTATATATAAAATTAGAGGAAGAGAGAGTTTGAATGATTTTATATTTATGAACCCTTTTTTTTTTTTATAACTAAAAACAATTCATTCGGCACAAAAATTATATATATATATATATATATATATATATATTAATAAGTAAAGCTTAAAGAAAATCCAATTAGATTCTACCATTGAAGTCCAATTTTACACCATGTGTCTTAAATTATTTATTTTTAGAGAGTTTTATTTCTTAATTTTTTAATCAAATGTGGGGACCATATCATAAATATCCATTCAAGTGAATTATTGTGTACAAAAACCAAAGAGTCTAGAATTAAAGAACATAAAATATTTTTTTAAAATGGACAATTTATATTTTCTATCTAATAACATTCTTATAAAACTTTTTAAAGAGTTAAAAAAAAAAATGACTACCAATAATATTTAAATTATGTACGTAAAATTATTATACTATACATCTTCATGTGTATCTTGTAAGTATATCCGTGCATATGCATGGGGTTACAAGCTAGTTTAGATAATTTGTCTGATTTAAGGTCTAGCTTACAAATTTACGTAATCAATCTATGACATGAGAGGGAAAGAAAAAGCAAGATGCCAAATGACTTTGGAAGTCAAATATCATATCTCCAATCTCTCCCCCCCTCCCCCCCCAAAACCCGGGAGGTAGAAACAATGGCTAGAAGGCAATGGTTGTGAATAGGCGATTGAGTTAATTGTGTTGGAATGAAATTGATGAGGGTGCTTGCCAATGGTTTCGGATTTAATGGAGAAGTTCAAGGGATGCTTTTATGGACTTGACCTGAACAGGATAGCACCAGTGATAATGGCCATTTGTCTAATTGTCTTGATTTATAGTTGTGGGTTTGGGTGGTTTTTAAATTTGGCCATAAGCTTTGGTGACGAAGATGGATATGAAGTTGGTTCAATATAAAAGAATGTCTTAGTTTTCACATATGAATGTGTGAGACAGGCATGCAATTTCAAGATTGAAGCGAAATTTGTCTCTGTTGTCCAAAATTTATATAACTTGTTCAAACAATGCCCAGAATAGTCATGTGTTAAAAATGATGGAATCATAGAGGATTCACTTTTGATCCAACCATGATAAAGTTATAAAAAATTTGAGCACAAAAGACCAAATACAAACAATATGTGGCAAACAATTTTAAAATGGGAGACAAATTATAATTAGCATAAATCACAACACTCCTAATAGACAACCGAACACCAAAAGATAAAACAATGAAAAGCGTTTCTTAGACATATCACATATAGTGACAATCATTCATCCATAATTACCCTAAGACAAGTTTCTCACTTACATTTCACATAAAGTGAGAACATACAAGAAGAATCCTACAAGACCTGGCACATGGATGTCAAAGAACTAGTCCATGATTTGGAATTGAACATTGTTAGAATAATGGTTAAGTGCTTAGATTTAAGCTTTCTTAATAGCTGAAGCTTTTTGGACAATTGGTACTTTATCATGGTATCAGAGTAGGCAGTTTGGAGCTTAAACCCTATCTTCGCACTACCTTCTATTTAAAAAGTTAAAAATCTCATGTGTTGGGCCTCACTTTTTAATGGGGATCCTGAGCTCACACGTGAGAAGAAGTGTTAGAAAAATGATTAAAAGATTTACCAGTTCCTAATAGTTTAAGTTTTTGGATAACTGGTAATTTATAAAATATATTCAATTGGTTTCAATCTAAATGTAACAAAATATGCAAAAAAAGAAAAAGAAAAAGAAAAAGGGTTTGATGAATTCTTTGATAGATAGTCAAAATGGGATGAGGAAATTGAATACTATTTCTAGCTGCGAATACACATTCTAATGAAAGTGGACATTTTTGTCAAGAATTTTTTATAACAAAATGAAAATCGAGTTTCAATCAAGAAAAATTCCATAAGCTGAAACTTGTTTCCTTTCAAGTTCCATAATTAAATATGTGATGATAAAGAAGCAGCTCAACCTTAAAACCTATTAGGCTGTTTGGTTCAAGAAATCCCAAATTCAAATTAAATCAAATCATATTCTAGATATGAGCAATCTGCATTATTAGAAGAAAACCCTTGGGCTGGCTTAGCAGATAAGTTCAAATTCTATCTTGTTAATTGGAACTCAGTTTGTTATCCCATTTCTAGTTTTGGGGAATAGGAGCTTGATGATTTTTAATCAATCACTGTTGGGAAAACGGCTATGGCGTTTTGGGCTGGGTACAGATAACTTATGGCATAGAGTGATCACAACTAAGAGTATTAGCTTTGGGCGTATTAAACATCCAAAATGCTATTTTAGCATACCAAACACCAAAAAACCTGCTACAACCGGTGTGCTAAACCTAAAAAAATTTGGCATTGTGCTACAATAGTCTGCTACTAGTAGCTGTAGCTCAAATGCTAAATACTAAATAAATTTTTTATCACTCTCTACTCTTGCCTCTGTTTATCTGAATCTCACTCTCTCATCCCTCTCCTTTCTCAAACCAAACAGCAAAAAACCTGCTACAAAAGGGTTGCTAAACCTAAAAAAATTTGGCATTGTACTACAATAGTCTGCTACTAGTAGCTGTAGCTCAAATGCTAAATACTAAATTTTTTTTTTTCACTCTCTGCTCTCACCTTTGTCTAACTCTCACTCTGATGCAGTTCATGTTTAAAGCAAGTTCTTACTAGCTTATGTTGTATAATAAGTAGTTTCCTTTTACTTTTAATAGCTTTTATCACTTGTAACAGAAAATTAGTTAGCTAATAGGTTGTTAGCAATAAGTGCAATAGCCTATTAGTTAGTTAGAGAAGTTAGTTAGGCTTTGGCCAATCACATGGCAGCCACGTGGTGGGTTCTTGTAACTAACTCAGCAGTTTGCTTATGTAACTATAAATAAGCAAGCTGCCCTCATTGTAACTAGTTGAAGTTGAATCCAAAAAATCTACCTATGAGGTATTATTCCTAGAGTGTGTCTCTTGAAGAGCTAGTTCATTCTTTCTTTTCTCTAACCAACTTAGCTATCTAAAACATCTTTCGTTTTCATCATTTTTCCTTCATCACACTCTCTCATCTCTCTCCTCTCTCAAACCAACCCTCAATCTTAACCTCCCACTGCCATCGCCACCGCCACCATTGAAACTCACCCTTTCTCTAGATTGTGGTCTCTCCAGATCGAAACTCACCCTCTCTCTAGATTGTGGTTTGGTTTGATTTGTTCCTAGGGTTCAAGCGCCGTCGTTCCTCATTTTGGGTTGTGAGTTTGCAAGGTCACAGTGGAGTTTGATCTGAGTGATGGTAGCTTTCAGTTGATCTGCAGTTTGATTTGGTGGGTCACGGTTGATCTAGATTTCGGTTGTAGTGCCTTTTTTTTTTTTTTTCCTTCTTGTTGGTGGTGAGCTTTTTAAGGTTATTTTAATGGGTTGGTATCTTAAAATTAGAGATGAAATGTATGGAGTATTGTTAAATGGTGTGTTATGGTAGTGAAATTATCTCTTTCGTGTGCTAATTCACTATCTTTTTTAGCACTCTGGATGCAGATGCTCTAAGTATGGAATTTTGTAGGGTGGTTGGTGCATAGCTCCTGCAGGAAGGACATATGGAATTAGCCTTTGGAGTATATTAGTAAGGGTTGGGCAAAGTTTGCAAATTTCGTGAAAAAGGGGATAGGGATAAGGATAAAATTCAGTTTTGGCATGGATGTTGGTGGGGTGATGAGCTTTTCAGGGATCGTTATCCGGACTTTTCCTAATTGCTAGAGACAAAGAGGCAAAGGTGACTAATTATTTGACTACATTAGTTGACTTCCCTGGCACCTGGTATTTATTTAAGCTATGCATGATTGGAAATTGGAATTCTTGGATTTTATTTTTGGATTACGCCGGTCTCTGGAGAATAGGATGACCTGGAAGGCAAGATTTTAACAACATATAATTTACGGAAGTGGGGTATTGTTATCCTTGACTGGTGCAGCATGTTTAATTCTAATAGGGAGACAATTGACCATTTATTTATCCATTTTTCAGGTAGCTAGATAGCTATCCGCTTTCCTGTGGTGTCTTCTTTGTATAATTGGATGGTGCCTAGACGAGTGTCAAATTTTGTGTCGAGTTGGGTTGGTGACGTAAGACAACCACACTATTTCAATGGGATAATTAATCAACAACAAAACAAAAGATAAACCCTAGAAGTCAGCACCTAAGGGTTGCTTGAAATCAACACCAAGCAAAACTGGAGTCGGCACTAGTTTAAAAGAAACACATGGTTATTATAATTCTAAAAACTGTCTTACAAGAATCAGAAAAAGTGCTTAAACAGCAAACAACAAGATGCATAAAAAAACCCTAATTACTAAATACTCGGACTTGCTTAATCTTCAAGCCCAATTACTAGCAGGCTCCATCCATAAGACTTTTTTCTCTTCCTCCCATATATGCATATAATTGGGAGCTTGTACCTTGTGTCCGCACCAACTCCTCCCAGGTGAGAAGAACTCGACCCTGTCGAGTGGCAACCTAAAGAGCTCTGATAGTACTCAAGCAAGTTAGAATCTAGTCGATGTAGCTCATCTTGAGTAATCCATGTGCAATTAGAATTTGGTAGCCCTCGCCAACGAACTAGGAAACGGTGAACTCCTCCATCCCTGGTAGAAACAATCTGTTCATCTAAAATAGCATCAATAGATTCTTTATGTGCATAAGGCAGATTTACGGGTAAAGGGGTAGGGATAGGGGCATCAATAAGATCAAGCAAAGGCTCATCAAAAGGGGCATCAGGAATAACTGTGGGGCTTCTATAAGCAACTAGATCCTCTATATTAAAGGAGGAGCTAATACCATAATCATGAGGAAGGTCAATGACTGATGCATTTGGGCCCATTCATTTCAATACCTAGAATGGTCTGCCACTACGAGCCTGTAATTTCTTAATGGTCCCAAAGGGAAATCGTTTAGGATGAATCCAAATCATGACATAATCTCCTACCTAAAACTTTGCATGACGTTAACGAGTGTTAGCATGAATTTTATATTGAGAATTACTTGAATTTTTTTGCGAATCTCATTATGCAATCATGAATATGTCGTGCAAATGCCTCAGCAGATTCAGAAATTCTAACATGTGGGGACATGGGCAAAAGATCTAAGGGCTTCCTAGGTGTATGCCCATGCACAACCTCAAAAGGACTAGCGCTTTTAGACCTATTGACAGAGCTATTGTATGCAAGTTGGGTTGTAGGAAGAATTGAATCCCAATTTTGATTGGCTTCACCCACTAGACACCAAAGAAGGTTGCCTAGACTGCGATTAACCACTTCAATTTGACCATCAGTTTGAGGATGAAACGTAGTGGAAAATTTCAATTTGGTGCTTACCAAATGCCACAAAGTCTTCCAAATATAACTCATGAAGCGAACATTTCTATAAGACACTATGGTTTTGGGAAGACCATAAAGTTTGACAATCTCATCAAAGTATAGTTTTGCAATCTTAGAAGCATCAGAGGTCTTAGAACATGGTAGGAAATGAGTCATCTTAGAGAGGCAATCAACAACTACTAGAATAGAATCATGCTTCCTAAAGGTAGGGGGCAATCCTAATACAAAGTCCGTACTCACATCTTGCCACGGGCAATCTGGCACAAGTAGAGGTGTATACAAGCCAGTGTTTTTCTTGCGATGTTTGGCTAGTTGATATGTACGACACTGACCAACTATCTTGGCAACGCCCCTCTTAAGAGCAGGCCAATAGAATTGACGATCCACTTCCTCAATTGTTTTGTCTTGGCCAAAATGACTCACAAGGGCCTCCTGCATGTGTCTCCTAAACTAGGAAATCTCTCACTGAAGACCGAGGGATACATAACTTGTTGGCTTTGTACACGTAACCATCTTGAAGAGTATTATTATCTGGGATTGGCCATGAGGCATTACTTAGGCTAGTATAGTGCTCTCCAAAATTTGGGCATGACTCATAGTCATCCTTGAGTCGTTCAAACGTAGTAACCTTAACACTCATGACTGATAGCAAAGATACCCTTTGACTTAGCGCATCAGCAGCCTTATTCTTAACTCCCGCCCTATGTTTCACCACAAAGGAGTAGCGTTGCAGAAATTCAACCAACTACCATGCCTAAAATTTAGCTTCTTCTGGGAATGGAGATAGCACAAGGACTCATACTTTCGCGAACAAATCCCTTTCTAAGTAGTAATTCTACTTGCTTTTGCAACTCAGCATGCTCTGTAGGGTTCAACCTATAGTGAGGCAAGTTTGGTAGGGTCGCTTCAGGCACAAAATCTATGGCGTGTTGTATGTCACGCATGGGTGGTAAATGATTGGGGAGTTCCTCAGGGAACTCACCTTTAAATTCCCGAAGCACTGACTTCACTTCTTCAGGTTGCTCCTTACGGGCCTCCTTATGAAGTTCCCTAGCAACTAAGGCAAATGCAACTGATTCTTGAACCGCTACCCTTTTAAATGCCTTTGAGCTTATGATATTCATACCTTTTGCCATTGCTACTTCTTTCTTCTTGCTCATGTCAATTGCCTTGGGTTTCAAAGAATTGAGCACAATTTTCTTACCTTCAAACAAGAATGAACAAGAATTGGATCACCCATGAAGGGTGACATCCAAATCATAAAGCCAAGGTCTACCTAAGATAATATGCCCTACATCCATGGGAATCACGTCACACCATATTTCAGCCTTGTAGGTGAGGAATTGAAGTGGGACAACGCATCTTTCTTTTATGGCTATGGAGGAGGTATCTACCCAAGACACTTTATATGGGTTGGGGTGTGTGATCAATTCAAGCCTAGGCAGGAAACAACGTTAGAGGACACCGCATTAATACAACTCCCACTATCTATAATAACCTTGCAAGTTTTGTCCCCACACTTGGTGTAAGTTTGGAAGATGGCACTCCACCAATCATTATTGTCTCTTTGTTTTGGTAATGCACACCTTACCACATTCACTCTGGGAACACCAAAGATGTCCTTGAAATCATCAACTTGGGGAGAGATGGCTCTAATGCACGCGAGGTAGCTAGGATCATCTTCCCATTCTGCTTCAACATCTTGGATTTCTTCAACATTTAGGTCATACACAAGCTCCTCAACATCTTCTACCTTTTCATCATCCCTTTGAATGACAAGGGTTCTAGAGAGACATTTAGCTGCAATATATCCAACCCCATTGCATTTGAAACATTGGAGACAAGAACCTAATCTTGAAAGCTCATTGACTACACATTTTCCCTTGTCCTCTTTTCCTATTGGGGTGCTATTAGGGTTGACCTTAGGAGGAGGTAAGGCAAGTCTAGATTTGCTACCAAAGGGTTGAGGGTTGGTAGGGATACTCCGGAACTCAGAACATCGCCAAAAGATAGATTTGGATGCTAATTCACAATTTCTGGCAATGATGCTTGATCTAATGTAGTGGCTCCTCTGGTGATAATCTTGCCTAGTAGGTTAGCATTTAAACATTTCTTAAACCTATTGAGCGTGACAACCTTTTCCTTGACTATTCGAATTGACCTCTTGAATTTCTCTATATATTCAGCCACAGGAGTAGTGCCTTGCTTTAGGCGATCCCATTCCTGAAGGTGGAAGCTCCTATAAGTTGGAGGAAGATAATTCCTCAAGAGTGCATCCTTCATCTCAAGCCAATCAGTAATGGGGGGTTCACGTTGTCGCCTAAGGGTATCCTCAAGGTCATCCTGACATACCTCACTTTCTTATCCTCAGCGCAATGGTAATAGTCAAAGAATTTCTCCATCTGACATACCCAATTTGTGAAAACCCATGGGTCTAGGCAACCGTCAAAGGTGGGTACTTCTATCTTTTCCCTTGACATCCTATCATCATAATTCCTGGGGCCATTGTGATTATAGTGATTATGTTCAAAGTTTAGAGTCCTATTAAAGTAACCATGATGATTTTGTCTAAGCATGTTATCTCCTTCATGGTTAATAGTCTCTTTTGGAGATGTTTCAACTCGCTCTACCCTCTCCAGTAAAGCATGGACGGTTTTTGCTAGGCTTTCCATGATTTGCTCTAAGGAAGACTTAGGCTTAGAAGTGGATTGATGTTCAACATTTGATATGATGCGACCACTACGTAGATGCATGCACCACTATATTTATGAATACAGTTGAGATTCCAAAAAATTCGAGTAACCAATTCTCAATATAAAATCAAGATCAAGCAAGAGTGCATGCAGAGACTAGATCAATGAATTAAAGGAATAAATTGCAGTCAAGTAGTAACAGTGTTCACAATATTGAGAGATAGCCCAAATGAATTGAAACTTCCACAATAAAAAGCTCAACAGTTAATAAATAAAATCAAATACTTCAAAGGCCACCTTTTTTTTTTTTTGGCTTTGGCTAATCAAAGGAAACAGATAACTTCTTTTTTTTTCTTTTTTCTTTTTATAATGGGGTATTGAAAGAAACAGATGGCCAACACAGCAATTAGCTAACAAAGCAAAGGTAAATTGAATAAGCCAATGGTGGGGTATGCACGTTAAGAAACTAGCGATGTATTTAAAAATGACAAATTGAGTCTACCAAAGAAACAAAGAAAGAAAACCTGATCCTTGTAACGGAAGCCCACTTGGATGACATGCTCTTGGGCTTGGGCTAGTTTGTCACGGGTCTGGGCTCTTCTACTGCTTGGTCAGATTTTATTATTATTTTTTTAAAAATACACTACTCAAATACAATATTAAAGAGACTTAAAAGAAACAATAGAATCTCAAAATGAAAAACTCTCTGCGATGGACTTTGACTGGCACTAGGAATTGACAACTAGTGGCGGCGTGAAGATGGGGAAGACAACGGCGGCACAAAACATGGAAGAATGGTGGCTGTTTGTCTCGGGCCTTGGCATTGGCAGTGGTTTGACGACCTCAGCAGTGGCGGTCGGGGTTGATGATGGGTCTCAGCGGTTGGTGGGCTGATGGGTCTTGCGTGGGTGATTTTTTTGGGTGGTTTGTGGGTCCTGTGATCAAAGGCAGGCACGGATGATGGTCACCAGCTCGGAAGGGGTCACTAGCTTCTTTGTTGGTTTGGGGATGAAAAACTCGTGGGTAAAGAGGGTATATACGGACTGCAAGGACTGGTTTGGGCTTGTTCAGTATCTAATGGGGTAAAAACTTGAAGTGCACACTAACTGCAACGAGAAAGCCTGGTTTGGGCTTGGTTGGCTTGCTCTTTGATGGTTTTGCTTCTTCAAGTGGTTGTCTACGGTTGTGTTGCATGGGCCGAAAACCTGGCTCTAATACCAAAACTGACGTACGACAACCACACTATTTCAATGGGATAATTAATCAATAACAAAACAAAGGAAAAACCCTAGAAGTCAGCACCAAACAAAACCAGAGTCGGCATCAGCGTAGAAGAGACACACGTTTATTATTATTTTCAAAGCTGTCTTACAATAATCAGAAAAAGTGCTTAAATAGCAAACAACAAGATGCATAAAAAAAACTCTAATTATTAAATGATTGGGCTTGCTTAATCTTCAAGCCCAATTACTAGCAGGCTCCATCCATAAGGTCACAGGTTGGGCCGTCTTCTTTTTACTCTTCCTCTCATACATGCGTATAATTGGGGGCTTGTACCTTATGTCTGCACTAGTTGGTCTGCATGCTAAAAAGGATGGGCAGGTTGTCTGTCTAGAGTGTGATTTCTTTTTGTTTGATGTGGACTGTTTGGAGAAAAAGGAATTTGCACATCTTTGAAGATAAAGAACTTTGGTGGATCAGCTTAAGTTGCAGTTAGTGTGCACTTTATTTGCTTGGAATCAGGCTTTCTCGTATTCCCCTGCTGTAGTTATGAATTGTTATCCTTCTAGATAGCATGTCTCTTTGTTAACTTGTTTCTCTTATTTTTTATTGTTCGAGTGTTCTGTAGTATAATACCTTTGTACTTGGACCCCATTTTTTCCATTTAATAAAATACTTCTTTACTGATCAAGAAATTATTGTAAGAAATCATAATAAAGTTGGATGACTCCTCATCATTTTTTCCCTTAATCCTCATCTTTTGTTGTTTTGGTCCCCCTTCCTGTATACCTGGGTGACTTCTTCTTAAGACTATGAATCAAATTTTCTTAAATTATCAAAAGAAAAAAAAATGTAAGAAACTATGTATAAATTTTTTTTTTTCAAATGACTGCAACATTCAATTATCTTGTGATAAATACTTAAAAATAAATAATAAAAACTCCAAATTTTACATGTAAGCTTCTACCAAGTGACCAAATTGGCTGGCTTCACCCTGCAAACATAGGAATGCAGCCAACATAATTTATGACATATACACCAAGTTGATAACTCAGATAATAATTAACAAAGTTTTATTTTCAGGAACTTTTTACTGCTTGAAATTAATTGCAGTTTCTGGGGTTAAGTAATAGATTGAACTATATAAGTAATCAAATCTTGATTTATACTTATGCAACTACCAATGAAAGCAACTATGACAAGTAAATTTTTTATTGGCATAGCACATTATATGAATGGAAACTTAGTTGGTACAGAAGTTCTATTGTACTATAGGAGAGGAAATACTATCTAAACAAGTTCCAAGACTGGAATGAATTAGGTGCAAAGCCAAAGTAAAAAAGGTGAAACCAAACAAAAGAAATAAATAAATAAATAAAAAAAATTCATCTAACCAGTCTCACTGTAGACTTTTGACCATTTGGAAGTGTTATGGTATGGGGCCCGATCCCATGGCAGCACTCATGGCAAATTGTGTGAGTGAAGAATGATTCAAAATCTACAAGTTCTTGTTGTTCCTTTGTAATACAAACATCAGATATTGGCTGAAGAATATGTTTGAACCTGAGGATAGTAAGGCCACAATTTAAATAAATAAAAAATCCCAGTAATTTTTTTAAAATTTCAAATTTCAGAAAAGGTAGCAATAATGGAGATCAATTCATCAAAATAAGATTACACATAAGACAGTAAAAAAGCATGATGACCGTAGAATATTCAAGGAAAAGAATTGTACTTAGCCTCAGAAACATTCTTAAGCATGACCATTGATGTTCCTCGATCATTTACTATGCGCTCATCATTTGGTAAATTGAAAGCAACAGTTTGAGGACCCTTTACATCCTGAGGCAGAATTTAATCTTATCCACATTTAGCACATTTAGTGATACACTTACCTCAGAACTATCTAAGTGAAAAAAGAATAAAAATAAACATGAAACAAACTATAGTTGGAACTAAAGAAAATGAAGTTAGGAAAACATAAACGAAATTAAAGTAGTCCCAGTTGTAAATCTATTCATTAATTCATTTTAACCATGACTGAGTGAAGATGTTTAAAACCTTGCTATGAAGTTAAAAGCCCTCAAGAAAGGCTTGAAAGAATAGATCAATCAGAATTTGGATATGAGGAATGAGTAAATTCTGAATGAAATACTACATTGCCTGTGAAGTCTGAAGACCAACATGTTAATGTCTTTACCAAGGCCTTATGTAGGAGTCGCTTAGAGACCATATGTTCCAAGCTGGGATTATATTATATGCATGAACATAAATATATTTTATGTTTTTGACCAGTAACAATAAACAACAAATTTTATTTATTGGAAAACAGTACAGCCCACCCACCTCTCCAACCTTGACAATTAGGCCAAGGAACACCCCCCCCCCCCACCCCCTTTCTCAAGGGGTAAATCTAGTGAGCTTGGATCAGAGATGAAGTTGGAAAAATCTCACGTAGCCGGAGAAGAATTTTCACTTGCAAATCCTTCACTAGGAAATCAAAATATATTGAAGTCGCCCCTAATGCACCAAGGAAGTCACCTCTACTTTTCTAGACTGGTATTTAGTAGAGTGAAATAAAATACTTAGAGAATTCTCAAATTTCTAGTGGATTCAGGCTTATTTTTACTTGATCTGTCAAGGCTTTGTTAAGCCAGGAACAATATCTAGCCTATTGTGTTTTTGTTCTATGTTAGGCAGTATCAAAGCTTTTCATCGATTTGGTATGGAAAACAACCAGGGTGAGCATAACAACCGTGTTGAAGGAGAGAAGGGCTACATGCCCTTTGGGATGCACTCTAGGCTCAGCAACAGAGTATCCAAGAGATTCGTGCTATGTTTGTTACTATGGGGCTTAACGGCAATAGGAACCATGAAGGCAACATATACAATGGTCTTGGGTTCAATGCTCGTGGTCTAGTTGGTGATCGGCGGGGTCCTGTCAATCACTGAAGGCTATCAGCCTATGAGGATGATTCTGATGATGAAGATGGAAGGTATTGAAGGGAGCCATGGCGTAATAGGGAGGCTAGGGATTACTGTCTAAAGGTTGATATTCCTAGTTTTAGTGGGGATCTTGATATTAAGTCCGTCCATGATTAGATCTAAGAAGTTGAAATTTTTTTTAGATGATGGATGTATCAAAGGGGAAGCAGGTCAAACTTGTTGCACACCAATGAAAGAACGGTGGAACTTTTGCTTGGTGGGATCATGTACAGAATAATGGTCGGTGGCAAGGAAAGGGGGGTAGTGAGGACATGGGGAGGATGAAAAATTTATTGAAGGGTAGATTTTTGCCTTTGACTATGCGCAATATTTATTTCAGCAATATCAAAATTGTACGTAGAGTGTTCGATTTGTTGCTGAATACACAGGAATTTCTTCGCCTGGCAGCATGTTGTGATTTATTAGAGACAGAGGTGCAGTAGAGAATGCAATATATTAAAGGCCTAAAATTCTCAATTCATGAGAAGGTGGGCTTGCAACCTATTTGGACGGTAGATGAGGCTCGTAATTTAGCGTTAAATGCAAGAAGGTTAATGGTGCCTTAACCAAATTGAACTATAAATTCCAGGCAAGTTCCTTTTGAATTGCCTCGAAATAATTTTGAAAATGAGAAACATGTGGAAGTTCTAGTTTATTTATCAGTTGTAGGGAGGTGAGGAACTGAAGGTGGCAATAGAGCTATTCCAAGGTAGACTAGTGGGGTATAATAGGGATGCTGCTAAGAACCCTCAACCAGATCTATTGCAAACCGTTGCTACCAGTCTGGTGAGCCTGGTCATAATTCAAGTGTACGTCTAGCATATAAGCCTTGTACATCTTGCAGATTAGGATGAATATGGTGGAGAATTTGGAGAATAGGATTATGGTGATGATGATTTACTAGATTCTGAAATTGCAGATGAAGAGGGTGAACATGTTTCCTGCATGGTGCGGAGATTATTGTACACTCCAAAGCAAGAGAAGTCGTCATAGCTCAGTTGTTATAGTACTAAATTCCGTTGCTATTTCGTGAGTGCTGATGTTACCTTTTTTGAGTCCACCCCATTCTTTTCTCCACCTAGTCAGTGTCTATCACCTGATCTCATCTCCAATCATGAGGGAGAGGTTTCCATCCCGTCTCCTACACTTCCAATACCTTTATCTCCTCCTCCAAGACCATTGGCTTCCCATCCTACTAATCCTCCCTTATATGTTTATCGCCGATCTCGAGATAGGCGTGTTGTGTCGTATAGCACCAATGCTACATCTTCTTCATCTAAGGCTCATGCTTCATCTGCCTCTCTCCCATTGACTAATGATTTGCTGATTGCTTTAGGATGAGGTAAACTCTCTCCCATTGACTAATGATTTGCCTATTGTTTTAGAACAAGGTAAACGTACTTGTACTCAACACCTGATTGATCATTTTTTTGTCCTATAATCGTGTTTCACCTTGCCTGCATTCATTTGCTTGTATGATTTCCTCTATTTCTATTCCCTCATCTTATAAGCAGGTCTTGTATTTGTTCAGATAGAAACATGCTATTGATGAGGAAATGAGTGTTCTTTATAAGAATCAGACTTGGGAGCTCACTACTCTTCCCTCTAGGAAACAAAAAAACAGTAGGTTGTCATTGGGTATACATTGTCAAGTACCTCCCTGATGGTTTTGTTGAGCGCCATAAGGCATGGTTGATTGCCAAAGGGTACACAAGAACATATGAAGTTGACTATCTAGAGACATTCTCTCCTATGGCACATCTGAATTTGGTTCATACCTACTATCTGTTGTTCTTGGCTTTGTATCAACTTGATATCAAGAATGCCTGTCTTCATGGAGAACTTTGGAAGGAAGTATACATGGATCAACTCCTTGGATATGTTGTTTCTGGTCGTGAGCATCTTGTTTGTTGATTACAAAGTGCGTTGTATGGTTTGAAGCAATCCCCTTATGCATGGTTTGATCGATTTAGTGCCGTTGTACTTGGATTGGTTTCCAGCGATCTATTTCTGATCATTATGTCTTTGTTCATCACTCTTCCACTAGCACTATTATTTTGATTGTTTATGTGGATGACATTACTATCTCTAGAATTGAATCCGTTGGTATCGCTGACTTGAAGATGTTGGTCGATGCCGCCGCTTCATTGGAAAGTTACTAGATTATGACTCGTCCTAGCATTACTTTTATTTTTGCAGTTGGTACAGTTAGTCAGTTAATGCATGCTGCTCGCCATCCTCACTTTTCGTACCTTGCGTTATCTGAATGGGGCTCTTGGACTAGGACTTTTGTACAAGTTGTTTCCTCTGTATGTCACTGGTAGTCGTTCTAATCGTCAGTCCACCTCTGGCTATTGTACATTTGTTACTGGCAATCTTGTTACTTGGTGCAACAAAATGCAGAATGTTGTTGCTCATTCTAGTGTTGAAGCCAAGGAAGTTAATACCGTACCGGAGGCTGTACCGGTTTGGCCAGTGGTACAATATATTTCGGGTACCAGTCAATACCGGTGTACCGTTTCGGGTTTATCGCTATTTTTTACTATTTTATACAATATACAAAGTTATAATGATTTTTTTTATAAACATTTAGTTATAATGATTATTTTATTGGTATGTTTAATGTTTTATAGATAATCTAATATTCTAATATAAACCACATTATTATATATTATTATTATTATCATTAATTGTAGTGTACCGGAACAAAACTAATATACTCCACTTATTATAATAAAAAATAAAGAAAGATAAAACTATTATATGTGAAATGTTGTACAGCTGTACAACACTTCTTCTTTCTTTTTGGTAAACCAAACAGCTGTACAGCTATACTCCACTTCTTCTTCTTTCTTTTTGGTAAACTTCTTCTTTCTTTTTGGTAAACTCATTGTCCAGTGTAGAGTAGTGTTGAGCAGCAGCGTACAACACTTCGGTCAAAGTGAACTACTTCAAAGCAGTGATGAGCAGTTATCAACCAATGTAGAGCAAATAACCGACAGAGTGGCAAGAGAGAAAGAGGTGTACCAGTGTCGCCGCCGAGTGGCGATACAGACTCCCAGCAAGAACACTGGCGGCATGGTTAACTGGCCATGGCAAGCGGGATGATACCAGTGTCGCTGCCGAGGAGTGTTTGTTTTTTTTTTTTTTTTTTTTGAGTTTATATATGTTGTAAATTTGGAATTTATATATGTTCACCGGCCACCTTTTGCATTTTTCCTTCATTTTTCTCCTTCATTCTGCTTTCTGCTGAGTTTTCTTGGCTTACTCAGAGTCTCAGATTTGCATTTCGTGTTTTGGCCCGGTATCCATTTGCCAGCCGAATTTCGCCGGTACGACCGGTATTTTTTTCGGTACGAAACAGGGGGTGTACCTGTACCGATGCACTGGCCGGTACGATATATACCAGCCGGTACAGTACGGTATCACCCACACTGGTTGAAGCTGAGTATCGAGCTATGGCTCATACTACTTCTAAGATGTTATGGGTCCCGTCTCTCCTTTGTGACTTTGGTGTTGATATTCCTATTCCTATGCAGAGGTATTGTGACAATCAGGCCGCCATCTTTATTGCTAATAATCCCGTGTTCCATGAATGTACCAAACATATTGAAGTTGATTGTCACTTCATTTGGGATTTATTGATGAAGAAACAAATTGTCACTCACTTTGTTCATTAGGATGATGAATTGGGCGATATTTTCACCAAGCCTTTAGCTCATGACTTCTTTTTGCAATTGTCTTCCAAGAATTGGCATGTTAATAAGGGCATTTTTATAATCATGATATAAACCCTAATATAAATATATGCTAAGGTGCGGGCTTGATGAGTTATGCCCTCAACCTTTTCTTTCTCTTCCTCATTATTCTCACTTAATCCTAAATCTTCATATCTTGCGACTCAACTAAGTAGTTATTGCTCCGCACTCTTTTTGACTGGATAGCTGCATTGAGTAGCCATTCATTTTCTAATTTTCTGGAAATTTTAGACTTCTGTACTCTGCTTTGATTTTTATTACCCTGTGTACTGTGGTTGTAATTTTTTTCTCAGTTGAATAAAAGTTTTATACTTACCTATCAAAAAAAAAAAATGATCTTCATTATATATTATAAAAGGATGAGCTTCTCATTATGCACTCTAGATGTCTGACAATAACTTCATTTTAACTACTCATGCTTGATTTTTTTTTTAAAGTTTACTAGTTATATTATCATGGAATATAAAATAATAAATTTGGGCAAGTAATACAATCATTAAGAAATAATTTTTTCAAACATTCTACAAGCTCACCCCTGCATTATAAAGAAGCTGAATAACACGAATAGGAGCTGCAATCACATCTTCAGATTTGTAAATGCTATCCATTGGGAGATTTTGTTCCAGAATCTATAACAATAAAAATCCTTTTAGTAATTGACTGAAGCCAAAATATAGGGAGGAAATGAAAGCTCTTACAACTATGTAGGCCACTGTCCCTTTTGGCCAACTGGGATTTACCCTACTTGATGAGGTCCAAGCCATGGTTCAACCCCTTGTGGGTTGGGTTTATGGGGTTACAGTTCTTCAACCAATTGGGTAGAGAAAGAAAAAGTGAAAAAGAGAGAGAAAAGAAATAAGAGGATCTATAGTGAAAAACAAATATACAAGAGTACCCTTAAATTATCGCCAAAGAGTTTAAGTTGAGCAGTTGCTTTGTCATCCCGAACTCCAATAAATGCCTCAAATGTTGCCTGCAATTAGATGCAATAATGTGCTACATAGTACAGTGAACAAAGAATGGGAAGAATAGCCATATATTCCTGCTTCAGAAAAAATATAAAGCAGGATTAATGCTTTCTAGAAAGTTTACATTTTGTTGTAGACTGCTCTCACCATTTGCCTCAGAAACTGTAACAATATCCTTGCTTAAGCAGTCATTTCACCCATCGTCAGAAGATTAATAAGAATACTACCTGTTGTGCATATCTAGTGTACATGGGTTGCGCCCCATTGTGCTTAATTAATGCATTATTACTTATCAAAAAGAATACACCAAAGGTTCATCTCTTTAGCTATCACAACACATCAGGAAAGTAGTGATGCATATATACACTTATACAGTTTTGTAAAGTTTGATTTCCTTAAAGTCCTCTATGATAGAGAAAGCACGAAACGGACTGTCTATCATGCAATACATCCTCAATGTGCAAAGGTCCTTTCTCATCTACACAAATGAATCAATGGGATATTGAATAATTTGAGACTACCAAGGCAAACCAATATCAAGTAAGCGCTGAAGTTCACATGTTTCGCTCCACAAATATTTGGCTTGTAATGCAGATTTCATGTTTCAGGCAGTTTTACTTTCATGAGTATCAAATACTCAGTTTCTCAAGAATTTTTATCCATTCTTACAAAAACTTGTACAATGGTTATATGCAAGAAATAGAAAAATTATAAACCTTTCACAAAGGAAGCGTTTTAAGACCAAAATGATTTCCAACGCAGTATACCAAACTTTTTAATTGATAAGCAACAAATACACCCCATGGAACATGAATGCATGACCTCATTGTTCATTCCCAGTCTTATGGGTGGAGATGCCTAAAGGGGATTGGCATATGCACTGTACCAGATTAATGTTCATAAACCATCTCAATCTTACACTACAATAAAAGATGATGAGCATGAAAGAAAACTCAACAGATCCCTGTAAATAATACCTTGTACCCAAAAAGTGCGTCTTCATATGTCTCATAGGGACCGATAGTAACATCCAACTTGGAGTCCTACAACAAAAAAATAAATAAATAAATAAAAGATCAGTGAAAATTCAAAAGCTCAGTTGTTGATGCTTCATTGTAGCTATTCTCTGAATGGTAACCGGTTCTGCATATAAATTCATTTTATAACTTAAAATGCATGTAGAAGTTCAATCAGATGACTTGACTAAACTCTTGTTGCTTGATAACTGCAAATATAAACACATTCCTTTTATGCTTTCTCCTCAGCCTAGCCTATCAGTTTTTTTCTTTTCTTTTCTTTTATTTACTCTTTGATAAAACTGGATAAAATGAATTGGTAAATTCAACAATAGGTAAAATAGGAGTGCACAATCTTCAAACAAGAAACTAAACAAGGGGAAAAAATAAAAAATAAAATTCATGATTTGAGTTAAGGTTTCCCCTAAAACCCCAGTTTGAAAACACTATCGTGACTTTTTGCCCAAAAACGCTGAACCAAACGGGCACTTTAAGAGGTCTAAGGGTCTCTCATTGTCTTCAAAAATGCGGGTATTTTACGTTCCTGCCAACAAACCACATTATACATGCTGGGACCATATTCCATATGGTTGATAGGTGCTTTCCAAACCAATTTCTCCAAGCAAAGAGAAGAGAGCTAACTGCCTTCAGCACTACCCATTGAATCCCAAACACCTCAAAAACTTCACTCCATAAGGCATGAGAAAAATTACAGTGAAGTAGAAGATGATCCACAAATTCCCCATCACAACAACATAAGCAACCCCTATTAACCAGGGATTGACCTCTCTTAACAAGATTATCAATGATGAGTATCCCATCCCTAGTTGCTATCCATAAAAAAGAAAGACACCCAATTAGGCACCATTGCACACCAAATGCACTCCCAAGGAAACTCATCAGTGAGAGGACCAGAAAACAACTTATAGGAACAACGCACATCAAATGACATTACTGTTTTACCCCAATTTTAAACTCATAACACTCCCCTCAAGCTGGAGAGTATATATCATACAATCCTAGCTTGTTACATAATAAACCCAAACGAGGCTTACATAAAGCTTTGGTAACATATCAGCAATTTGGACTCCTGTATAAACATATGGAGTAGCAATTACACCATCTTTTACTTTCTCCCAAATAATATGACAATCTACTTCAATATGCTTGGTTTGCTCATGGAAAACCATATTGGAGGCAATGTAAATTGATACTTAATTATCACAATGGGTAGTTATAGGTAGCTTCACAATAAATCTTCATTCCTCAAGCAAATGCTTAATCCACATAAGCTCACATGACGTGTGTGCTATGGCTCTATACTCAGCCTTTGCACTAGATCTGGCAACAACAGTTTGTTTCTTATAGTGACTCAAAACACTAATTGCAAATGATATATTTGGACGAGTGATTGTGAGATAATTCAGTTTACCAACCAGATGACAATATCTCTCAAGATTAGATTACAACTCCCCCTGATCTTCATACAATTTGACATTAGGATCCATAGGAGTCTCCACTGGTTTAGATCCTAACAAGCCAATTTCTTCCAATATATCCAACACATACTTCCTTTGTGATAAATTGATGGGCTACCTCAATACCCAAGAAATAACGATGTTTACCTTGATCCTTAGTTCAAAAGGAGTTTTGAAGGTATCTCTTCAAATCATCAATATCCTTCTTGTCATCACCAGTTATTATAATATCATCAATATATACTATCAACAAAATCTTTCCTCTAGCAGAGGTATGAGAAAACATAGAGTAATCAAATTGGCAACGTCGTAATCCAACTTTAACACTACTTCACTGAATTTACCAAACCAAACTTTGGTAGATTGTTTAAGACCATAGACGGCCTTATGCAACCTACAAACTTTTCCAGACTCCCCTTGAGCAAAAAACCCAACAAACCTAGGTGGTTGCTTCATATACACCTTTTAATTCAAATCATCATTCAAGAAGGCATTTTTAACATCTAACTGAAATAATGGCTAGCCCAAATTAGCAGCCAAGGAGATCAAAATCCGAACAAAAGAAATTTTAGCAACAGGTGAGAATGTCTCAGCATAGTCGACATCGTATATCTGGGTATACTCTTTGGCAACCGAGCGAGCCTTTAAACGCTCAATAGAACCATCAGGAAAATACTTCACAGTATACACCCAACGACAAGCAACAGTAGTTTTCCCTGGAGGACAATAAACTAAAGACCAAGTAGTATTTTCAGATAGGGCAGACATTTTTGCCTCCATAGCAGACTTCTAACCAGAGATGGACATTTTTTTTTTTTGATATGTCTTAACCAGAGATGGACATGGCCTCTTGGACAGACTCAGGAATAGTAGAATTCAAGCATGTGGTAAAAACATGGAGAGATGAAGAAAAATGACCAAAAGAGACAAACTAGGAGATAGGATGAGAGGTACAAGAATGCTTACCTTTGAGCAAAGCAATTGGAAGAGAGGCAGGATCAAGACGCAGACCACTAGGCGGGGAAGAAGTCTCTGTTGGAGGTTTCTGGCGACGACGATACACTTGGAGTGGTTTCTAAGGAGATTTAGTAGGAGACACAGGTGGCATGAGAGGAAGACAAGGTAGAGAACTGTCACTAGCAACCAAGGGAGAGAAATATGATTGAGATTCATCAAATGTTAAATTAGCACTAATGAAATGATGACGGAGAGTAGGTGAGTAACATCGATATCCCTTTTGAGTACAAGAATACCCAAGAAAAACACATTTAATGGATCAAGGATCAAGTTTGTCACTCCCTGGACCTAAGATAAGAACATAGCACACATAACCAAAGATCTTAGGAGGTAGAGGAAACAAAGGTGCATTAGGAGAGAGCACAAAATAAGGGATCTGGCCACCTAGAAAGTGGAAGGCATACAATTAATCAGGTAACATGCAATGAGAATAGCATCACTCCAATATGATTTGGGGACACGCATATGAAACATTAAGGCATGAGTGACCTCTAACAAATGATGCATTTTACGTTCAGCAACACCATTTTGTTGTGGAGTACGGGTACGGGGGCATGAAGATGGGTCAAAAAATTGAGACAAAGATGTATGAAAATATTCACAAGCATTGTTATACCGAAAAATACGAAGTGAAGCATTAAGTTGAGTCTTTATTTCCATATAAAATGATTTGAAAATTTAGTACAATTTAGACCTTTCTTCATAAGATAAAGATAGGTGACTCTAGAAAAATCATCAACAACAGTGACAAAATATCTAAATCCCAACAATGAGGGAGTGTTTATTGGACCCCAAATATCATAATGAACAAAATGAAAAGGACTAATAACACGATTCTCAACCCTAGAGGCAAAAGGCACCCTATGGTGTTTACCCAATTGACATGCTTCACATTGTAAGGACTCAATTTGATGATACTAAGGGACTAACAACTTCACATTCTGGAGAGATGGATGACCAAGGCAACAATGACGCTGAAGAGGCGAGATAGACAAATAAGAAGCCACCAAACTGGAAGAACCACGCCAATCCAAGTAATAAAGTCCATCGGCTTCATGCCTTCCACCAATAATCTTCCCCGTCTTGAGATCTTGAAAGATACAATGAGTGGATAAAAAAATGGTAGTGCAATTCAAAAGTTTAGTAAGCTTACTAATTAACAAAAGATTAAAAGGAAAATCAAGAATATATAAGATAGAAGAGAGAGAAAGATTAGGACAGAAATTGGCAATGTCCAAACCAAAAGCTGTAGTGGCTGAGCCATCTGCCAATGTAACATTGGGAAGACTACTAGAGTGCTCAACGTTAGAGAGTAAGCCTGAGGTACCTATCATATGATAAGTAGTACTTGAGTCAAGGACCCAAGGGTCCTGAGTGGCAAGACAAGCAGTGGAAGTACCTTGTTGAGCCAAAGTAGCAATAGAACTAGACCCAACGGAGTTAGAATGCAGAGATAGGAGGTGATTGTACACTTCCTAAGGTATAGAGACTACTCTGGATGTTGGTGGAAGTGATTGTGAAGGCGGTTCTTCAACTTGAAAACTAGCTTGGTGAGCCGGTTTTCCATAAAACTCCCAACAGAAGTCTACTGTATGATTCTCACCACGAAGCCCACGTCCTCTACCACGACCCCTTTGTTCACTACCACGGCCCCCATCACGACCTCCACGGCCTTGGCCCCCACGACCTTGACCACCACGATCACCTCTATTACTCCCCATATAAGTGGCAAAGGCAGATTTATCACTAGAAGGTAGAGCATCAGTGCTGGGGGAAGGGGGAAGGGGCAGTACTAGAGTCTAATAATGTGGCCTGTCTAAGTCTACCAAAAAATTCACTCAATGAAGGGAGGTTTGGACTAGCTAAAATTTGTGACTTCACCGGATTCAAACTTTTAGGTAATCCAAAGAGGAAGCGAGCAACATGCATAGAATCTTATTGTTTCTTCATTGTTTTAACATTAAAGAGATGGGTTGATAAATATTATCTTCACATACACCCTCAAACTTGTTATAATAGTCTTCCAAAGACAAATCACTCAGACTCAAGGAGAAATAATTTTGATGAAGACCATAAATCCACTTCAAATTGTTAACACCAAAGTAAAGTTCCTTGGCCTACTCCCAAACAAGTTTAGCAATTGGTAAGAAAACCAAACTACAACTGATCTTAAGACTCCATGCTATTCCACAAGCAACTCCTAATTTGTGCGTCTTTAGCTCTCCAATCACCAAATTTAGAGTTTGTAAATACACAGGGTTCATTAATCACGTAATCAAACTTCTTTCTACCAAGAAGAAACACTTCAACTGCCTGGGCCCACTGAGCATAATTACCTCCATTAAGACAATGGAAGTAATAGACATATCAGGAGATAAGAAATAATTAGGGGCCTGAACACTATCTTTGGTCTCCATAATAACAATCTTAAGAACGAAATAACTCTAAATAAATATGCTAGTGAACCCTGAAAAAAAGAAAAAGAAAGAACCACATTGACAAATTTAATGCCATTATGCTCCAACCAGTCAGCAAATCCAATAGCAACACACACAATCCAAATCAAGGCAGCAATCAATCCATACCAACAGTAACATGCCCAATCCACCACCAAAACATCAACCGACAAATCAACTCAAGGCTGCCTAAACAGAGGATCAGAATGTAGGGAAGAAAAAATTAGAAAATCAAACCAAATCAATCCATGGCCGAAACCCTTTTTAAAAAACTTCGGCGGCGGCACTAGGGCACTGACACGGCGGAGCGAGGGTCGGCAAGCAGGCTAGGGTGGGTCATCAGAGGAGGGCGAGTAAAACCATGCCTCTCTCGCAGTCAGCCAACATCGATTTGGTGTCGCGAGACCCACTAAGCGAAGTCGTCAGAGCTAGGGACCGAGTGTTATGGTATTGTCAGAGCATAGCTTAGGGTTGTCGGAGCTAGGGTCAACTATTATGGTGGCCGGCAGCGGTGATATCGGTGGGTGGTGGTCGAAGTATTAACGGCAGTGGGTTGGGTGCTCTGATACCATGTTGTTAAGATTATAGTGTTTAGGGTTTGATAAGTCAACCCTAACATATAAAATATTATTTATATATAAAGGAGTATAATGAAATTACTATTGTACCCCTAGTTTAAACTAAACTCATAACAGGTATCAATAAAGTTCAAAGAGAAACTTTATAGAGTCACCAATAAATTGGTTAAGAACCAATGCAACCTATTCAAAAGAATAAAAGGATGAACCATAGTGCAAGTGCGCGCGCGTGTGTGTGTGAGAGAGAGAGAGAGAGAGACTTAACAGGTGCAAAAATCTTTTACTTTTTTGGAGACTGTCTAATGTAAAAATAAAAATTTTAAAAAAAAACCAAAAAAATAAAAACCAAATATTCATTTTTTTTTTTTATAAGGGGAAAAAACAACAAATAGATATCATTCCATTGTGTGTATAATTTTGTACCATCACCAAATGCTTTATGTTAACAGAATTATGAAGGTAATACTAAATACTAACCAACTCCATCCAAGCTATGTCTGAATCATAATAATCATTCGATAGGAAAGCATTGGCTTTGCTATGCAGCAATCTTTTCAAACTACAAAAGGCAAGAAAGATTCAGCAAAGATTTGCAAGCACAATAGAAATTAGCATATTCTTAACCAATAAACTACCAACAGAAACCTGCAAACATATTACCTAGATGAACTGGTCAGGTCCCCTGCTTTACACAATAATTCAGCAGCTTTTTTGAGGAAAGGATTATACTCTTGAGAGAATGGAACGATACATAGATCATGAGTGGAATCAACAAAATGATTTGTCACGTCAGCTCTATCATTAGAGAGAAACAATTCCAGACCAAATTCACTATGCCTTTTGATAACATTAAAAAAGCCAGTTGCATCTTGTTTATCCTTTGTTAGACTGTCCTTCCATAATTCAAATTCCTAGACAAGAGAAACTTATTTGTATTCATGTATGTAAAAAAATTTTTGATTCATATGATAAACTTCACCAACAAATACCTTTTTATCCATGTCCGGTGGATAGAAGTTTGCACCAGGGGGCTTCAGCATGGGAAAAGCAGCTCTATATTCAAGACCCTTCCACCCAGTAACTTGTTGTGTGGCTTCAGGAAGCAACTTTATGGCTGAATCTGCAGTTGTCAAAAATGCCTCGTCCTCATCAAGGCAAGACCTGTTGATAAAGAAAGATGTCAACATGAAGTGGTGGGTGAGACAATGGGTCCAAGATCTACAGGTGGTATTTTTTTGAACATGTCGTTTTTTAAAAAATGAATTAAATTATGTGAAATTATATTTCACATCTTACATTACTCAACCCTATAAAAAAATAAAAATAAAAATAAAAAACTTAATTTGATAATTTTTATTCTAAATTTTCATATGCATAATAAAAATTTTCAACTTGAGTACCCAAAAAATAAATAAATAAACAATGAGTTCTGCTGCATTTCACAGATAATAAGCAAACTAATGTGGGAAGAACGAAGAAAATTTTATTTTGATTTAGTATTGTTTAATTTTACAAGCAACTGTATTTTTATTGGTCAATTGTCTTATTAGTTAATCAGGTTTTTTTTTTTGATAACTAAGTAAGAAATTTTATTAGAAAAAACAAACCAAGTACACTGGAAGTGTACTATAGTGGCACAAATCAAGGGCCCAGATTACAACGATCAATAAGATTGGAGGGAGAAAAACAAGTATAAAAAAGCAAAACTACACTCCAATCAAGGAGAGTACGGAAAAAGAAAGATTTAATGTCAAGAGTAGACCGTTCACAATCCTCAAAGCATCTAGCATTCTGCTCCTGCCATAAGCACCAAAACAAACAATGCAGCACAAACCTCCATAAAACTTTTTTTTTTTAGTAAGTAACGAAAATTTTATTAATCAAAGAAAAACAGCCAACCCGAGTACATTGAGAATGTCATGTGGGGGCACAAATCAATAACCAAGATTACAACGATCAAGTAAAACAGGAGGGGAAGAACAAGAAAAATGACAAAAGACCACGCTCCAATCAAGGAGAGTATGTAAAAAAAAAAAGACTTAATCTCTAACATGGAGCATTCACATCCCTCAAAACTTCTAGCATTTCTTTCACGCCAAATACACCACAACAAGCAATGAGGCACAAGTCTCCACAAATCTATGTTTCTATGTCGTCCAAACATACTCTGCCAAGACTCAAATAACTCAATAACCTTGTGAGGCATAACCCAATAAATTCCAAACAAACAAAACACCAACGACCACAACTCACAAGCTATGGGGCAATGAAGAAGAAGATGATCCACTGACTCCCCACAATTCTTACACAGATAGCACCAATCAAGAACTAGCACATGTCGTTTGCGAAGGTTATCTGTTGTTAAAATCTTACCTAAGGAAGCAGACCATGAAAAGAAAGCAACCCTTGGAGGGACCTTCGATTTCCACATCATTCTCCATGGGAAGGATAAGAGAGTAGGAGGGTAGAAAGAAAAATAGAATCCTCTAACCTCAAAACCTCTACTCCTCGCTGGCTTCCAACAAACCTGATCAGGACCCAATCCCCTTACCGTCGAAGCATAGACCAAATCCATAAACAAATCAAAGGATTCTTGTTCCCAATCTTGTGGAGGATGATGAAATTTAGCATCCCAATAACTCCTCCCACCAGACCAACACATAACCTCCGCTACTGCAGAATCCTTTGTCCTACTAATACAATAAAGTTCCGGAAAAGCCTCTTGGAGAGTATGATCTCCACACCAAACATGCTTCCAAAACTTCACTCGAGTACCATCCCCCACATCATACAAAAGGTGTTTAGAAAAATTCATCCAACCACTTCTAATATATCTCCACAAACTAACACCATAAGCACTGGTCACCTTTTTCGTGCACCAACCACCCCAATCATTCCCATATATCACCTCCATAACCCTTCTCCATAGAGCATCGGTCTCCGTGGCATACCTCCATAACCATTTTCCTAACAAGGCAGAATTAAAACTCCTCAATCGTCTAATACCTAACCCTCCAACCTGCAGCGGCTTACAAACCTGAGCCCAATTGACTAAGTGTAATTTAGATTCACCACTAATACCACTCCACAGAAAGTCTCTTTGTAACTTCTCCATACGATTTGCCACCTTTCCAGGTAAAGGCGGAAGGGAAAGAAAGTAAGTAGGTAAGGAGGAAAGAGAACTTTTAATAAGAGTTACCTTACCCCCCTTAGATAGATACAACCTCTTCCACCCTGCTAATCTCCTCCTCTCCATCTTCTCCAAAATCGGATTTCAAGTTGACAACTTCTTAAATTTAGCACCCAACGGTAGGCCCAAATATCTCAATGGAAGAGAGGACTGCCTACAACCCAACATCCCCACCAGAACATCCATATTGTGCACCACACCAATAGGAACCAACTCAGATTTTCCCAAGTTAATCCTTAAGCCTGAGACCTCCTCAAATCTAGCCAAAATTGCTCTTAAACTAGCTATTTGCATAGGATTAGTATCACAAAAAATAAGAGTGTCATCAGCAAATAAAAGATAAGACAGTAACACCGAGATACCAGCCGTATTACCTACAGAGAAGCCTGAGAATTGTCTAAAAGTAGCAGCCACATTCAACATACGACTCAAAGCCTCCATAACAATATCAAATAGTAACGGAGACAAGGGATCCCCTTGCCGAATCCCCCTAGAACTTCCAAAGAAATCAGAAGGACCACCATTGATCAGAATGGAGAATTTAACAACTGAGATGCAACACATTATCCATTTTCTCCATTTCTCTGAAAACCCACAGCGTCGAAGCATATACATTAAAAAACCCCAACTCACATGGTCATACGCCTTCTCCACATCCAACTTACACAACACTCCTGGAACACCCGTCTTCAATTTACTATCAATACATTCTGAAGCAATTAAAAAGGAGTCCAATATCTGTCTACCTTTCACAAATGCATTCTAAGAATCTGAAATAAGCCCATGAGCCACCCTTCAAAGTCGATTGGCCAATACCTTAGCAATAATCTTGTAAATCCTACCAACTAAGCTAATAGGCCGAAAATCCTTAATCTCCACAGCATCCACCTTTTTGGGAATAAGAGCAAGGAAAGAAGCATTAAGGCTCTTCTCAAACACAGCTTGAGTATGAAAGTTTTGAAACATTGCCATAATTTCAAAATTCAAAATACACCAGCAAGACTGAAAGAACGCCATAGAAAAGCCATCCGGGCCAAGAGCCTTATCACCCTTAAACTCACTAATCACCCCAAACACCTCTTCCTCATCAAATGGCCTATCTAGCCAAAGGGCATCTTCCTCCTAGATACAAGAGAACTCCACATCATCTAGTAAAGGTCTATGAGCCACATTTTCAGTATATAGCTGCCTATAAAAATGAGAAATACAACCTGCTATAGCCTCCGGATCTGAAGACAATTTCCATCCACCATAAGCCTATTAATGGAGTTAAATCTCCTAGGAGAGTTGGCTATATGATGAAAGAATTTAGTATTCCTGTCTCCTTCTCTAATACAAAGGACTCTAGACTTCTGCCTCCAACAAATTTCCTCCATCAAAATAGCTTTTTCTAGTTCACCTCGAACTCTCTCCAATTCCAAGCCTTTCCTCCTCCAATAAAACTCGACTTTCCTCAACCTTCTCTAAATCACTAAGATCTTTCCACAATTTTCTCACCTGATCTTCAACATTTCCAAAAACCTCCACATTCCATTTTTTCAAATCATTTTTCAAAAATTTCAGTTTATTGGCCAAAACAAAACTCGGAGCTCCTAGGACATTATAAGATTCCCACCAAGCTCGCACCCTCTCCACGAACCCCTCACTTTTAAGCCACATATTCTCACATCTAAACGGCCTCCTACCTCTCTGAAAGGAACCACCCTCAAGAACAATCAGGAAGTGATTAGATAACAACCTAGGCATACGTCGTTGAGAGATAGATGGAAACTTATCCTCCCAATCTACTGAAACAAAAATCTGTCCAGCCTAGCCTTCGAAGCAACTTCACGAGTATTAGACCAAGTGAAAGATCCCCCTTGAAGCAGAATATCAATGAGGCCTTGCTCAAAAATAAAATTGGAAAACTCCCGCATAGCAGCAGTAAAAGAGGTAGAACTAGAGCGCTCAGAAGGGAATCTTACCACATTAAAGTCACCACCCACACACCATGGAACATTCCACCAACTGCTCAAACCAAATAATTCCTCCCATAATAATCTTCTGTCTCTTAGAGAGTTAGGACCATATATGCCAGTAAACACCCAGACAAACTGATCTGACACACTTGTAAATTTACAAGAAACCGAATATCGCCCCACTGCTTCCTCCACTTTATTCACAACCCGTGTATCCCACATCAGTAGTACCCCTCCAGAAGCTCCACAAGAGCCTAGATAAGACCAATCAACATGTTGACCACCCCACAAACTGCAAACCACAGCTCTAGTTATCAACTCCATTTTAGTTTCTTGAAGACAAATAACATCTGGTCCCCAATTCCTAACCAGATTTCAAACCCGAAGCCTTTTATCCCTATCATTCAACCCTCTAACATTCCAAGAAATAATCTTCAAATTCATTGATGAACCACCACAGCCCGCTCCTTACTTGCATTCCTTGGTTTCGTTGAACCAACCTCAACATTCATAGAGGTCAATAAATTTTTCAACTCCCGCTAACCTTTTCTGCCCCGACTTGACTTGCTTCATTTTATCATCTACTGCATGAAGCTTTTTATTCTTTTTCCTGGCCTCTAAAGCTAACAACAATCCCGTAATTTGCTCCTCAAAACCTTCCAAAGAAGTGCCCACTGATTTTCTAAAAGCCTTAATCCGATTGGTTACCCATTGTGATAAATGATTGCTATCAACCGTCTCCTTACACCCAGCCCCCAGCTCAAAACTATACTCCAGCTCCAAGGGAACTTCTGTGGCCAAAGGTACCACAACTAAAGGCTTGCCACTACACTCCCAAGTCATCGACCTCTCATCAAATTCCCACATCTCCTCCTCTGACCCAGTAACAATAGACAAAGAATCTACTAACCCATCACAATCCTCAGCCCAGCTAACCATCTGACCTTCATTAATAAGAGAATCATTACCTGTTACAGTCTCTACATCCGTGGCTGAGCAATCCGACACACTCTCTGGAGATCGATATAGAGACAGAGGAAGCACTATTTTCCGACCATCACGCAATTGTAACATCCACTCTTTGGAGTCACCCCATGATTTATCCAAATCACCGACCAATTCCCTAATAGTGGGACAAGAGTGAAGTACCCCCTTAAAATCAGAAGACTCGTGTACCGTCACCCTTACCTCCGGACCAAAAGTCCTCATCCTCATCCTCATCCTTCGTCGCCGCCAGAGATGACGAATTCACCACCAGATTTTCTATTTAGTCCCCAGACGATAGCGCCATCTCCTCCGCCGAACCTAAAGAATCACATATCGGTGCTAAGGGTGACGAACTCAGCTCACCGACAACCTGTGGCACTTCCGCTGTCAATATCGGCAAGGTGGGTGACTGGGAAAGCCAGCTCAAAGCCAACTGATCGCTAAACCCACTCCCGCCTGGGGCTTCCGGTACCGATATGGAGGAATTTGAACCCAAGGTGACCATCGAAGCCATCGCCATCCTCCTTGGTGGTAGAGAAGCAGTCCTAGTGCACACGGGGTACGCCGTAGAACTCGTACCACACAAGTTTGAGCTCGGGCCAGAGGAGCATGACGTAAAACTACCTTCCGCGACATATGGGCCCGTAGGAACAGGGCTAGGTTTATTTTGGGATTGCTTGGAACAATCTCCAGCCTCAAAAGCAAATGGCTTATCAATAGTGGGCCTAAGTAACTATTAAGATTACCCAACCTAGGTGCATGGGCCTTAATATCCTCCTGGGCAGAATTGGCCACACGTGCTACCCACTTTACAGCTTGCTTATCCCCCCTATAACGTTGCCAAGATACCCGCCTCTTTCCAAAGTCATTTACTTCCACAATCAAACCTTTCCTTAACCAGCTAGACCTCCTACCTTGACGCCCCCTTCCAGAATCAATGTCTTTCAAATTCAAATTATTCAAAGCAATCTGAATTTATTTTGTTCCGGAATTTTCTCCTTAATCTTAGTCTCCCCATTAATACCACGGTCTCTCCCCTCCGCACCACCCACGGCAATCGGTATAGCGTTTTCGGCCGAAACTTCAAAAGCCACCACCTGATTACTAAATTCATCTCTCGGAGGTGTCAATATGTTCTCCACTACTTGAATCTTCTCCTTCTCTCTAATGGAGGGCTGCTGCGAATGCTTCCTTACTTGCACAGAAGTTTTTACCGTTTCAACAAAGAACCAAGAAGGTTGAATCTTTGAACCCAACTTCGGCTTGTACGGTAAAGCTTTTGGACCACCCAACGCATAATGAGAAGGTTCCAACATTCTCCTTAATTCAATCCCAAAGGCCCTCCAACCTTGTTGAACCTTGCCTGCAGGAATAATGATAGATCTTCTCATCCCGCCTACTTTGAGCTCTGTTACCAACAAATATTGGCCAAACGAGTTAGAACCCCGTTGCACTGTGTAGGCTATGTCTCCTTCCCTGAGCGTGAAGAAGTGTTTGGGGTTAACCCCAATCACCGTGTGTTCCAAGCTATGCATTAACCAATGTGCTGCATTCTTACCCATAAAAACTGATTTCATGAAATACTTCCCCCGTTCAAAAATCTTAAGGGAGAAAAGTTCCCCCTTTCCTCAACCACCAGCTGAAACAACTTCGATTCGATAAAAAAACTGCGAAATCAACCCATACCAATCCAAAACAGAAGTAAAAAATAACAAAGAACAGTATTTCTGACTAATTTGAGGTAGCCGAGCCTCTCGTTGAGAATGAATTACCCTTGCAAGCCCAAACTAGTATCATTGTCATATTGTTCTAGGCATTGAAAGTTACCTCTGATACAACAGGCAAACCTCCATAAATCTATATTTCGATGCCTACTAAACCTGCCCTGCCAAAAAGCCAGCAACTCGCTAACTTTATATGGCATAACCCAATGAATACCAAACAAACAAAAAACCATGGACCACAACTCATAAGCTATAAGACAATGAAGGAGAAGGTGATCCACCGATTCCCCACACCTTTTACACGAAAAACATCACTCTATCACTGCGATATGCCTCTTCTAAAGATTATCCGTAGTTAAGATCTTACCTAAGGCAGCAGTCCAAGAAAAGAACGCTACTTTAGAAGGAACCTATGATTTCCACACCATTTTCCAAGGGAAATCAATGACAGAAGAAAGAGATATTAAGTGATAGAAACCTGAAACCTTAAACCTCAAAACCTCTACTCAATGCTGGCTTCCAGCAAAGTCTGTCAACACCAACACCCCGCAAATTCGTGGAATAAAGCACATGTCAGAAAAAATCAACCGATGCTTCCTCCCATCCTACGGAAGACAACGAAACCGAATGTCCTAATGCAACCGCCCATCAGAGAACCGCATAACCTCCAACACTAAAGACTCCTTATTCCGAATAATACTATACAATTCTGGAAATGCTACCTTAAGAGAACAATCCTTAACACCATTCATGCTCCCAAAACTCTACTCTAGTACCATCACCCACATCAAACCGAAGGAATTTAGAAAAGTCCAGCCAACCACTTCTAATGGATTTCCACACACTAACACCATAAGTTCTTGACACTGGTTTGGTGTGCCATCCACCCCTTCCATCCCCATATTTTGCCTCAATAACCTTCCTCTAAAGAGCATCTCTCTTTGTTCCATATCTCCATAACCATTTGCCTAACAAAGCAGAATTAAATCATCTCAGCTGTCGAATCCCTAAACCTCCATTCTGTATCAACATACAAACCTTAGCCCATTCCACCAAAGAAATCTTAGGAGCATCAATACCACTCCAAAGAAAGTCTCTTTGTAGTTTCTCCATACGATTAGCCACCTATACTAGAACAGGAAAGAGAGAAAGGAAATAAGTAGGTAAGCTGGATAAATTACTAATAAGAGTTACTTTGCCCCCCTTAGATAAATACATCCTCTTCCATCCAGCTAGATGCCTCTCCATCTTCTCCAAAACAGGGTTCCAAATTGTCTCCACTTTATGTGTAGCACCCAACCGAAGGCTTAAGTATTTCAAAGGAAGCGAAGACTACCTACAACCCAAAACCTCCACTAAATCCTCCATATTAGGCACGTTATCAATCAATACCAATTCTGACTTCAACAAATTATTTTTAGCCCTGACACCGCTTCAAATCTAGCAAGAATCCCACGCAACGCAGCTAAATGGTGTGAATTAGGAGCATCACAAAAAATAAGTGTATCATCTGCAAATAATAGATGGGACACTGTAAGCAATGTACCAGCTACATTACCTACTAAGAAGCCCGAAAACTGTCCCAAAATAGCAGCTGCATCCATCATACGACTCAAAGCCTTTATGACAATATCAAAAAGGAGTGGAGATAGTGGGTCCCATTGACGAAAACCCCTAGTGCTTCCAAAAAAAATCAATCAAGGTACCATTTAGCAAAATAAAAAATTTGACAATTGATATACTCCACATAATCCACCTCCATTTTTCTGTGAAGCCACACCGCCCAATTCACATGATCATAGGTTTTATCAATATCCAACTTGCAAATAACCCCCAGTGCCCCTAACTTCAACCTACTGTCTATACATTCAGAAGCAATTAAAACAGAATCCAAAATTTGTCTATACATTCTTCTAAACTCCACATCATCCACAACAAGGTGATGAACCTCATTTTCAGAGTAAAGCTGTCTATAAAAAAGAGTAATACACTCCGCAATGGATCCTTGGTCAGAAGACAACACCCCATCCACCATAAGCTTATCAATAGAATTAAACCTTCTGTGAGAGTTGGCCATACAATCTCTCCTTCTTTAATGCAAACCACTCTTGATTTTCGCCTCCAACAAATTTCTTCTCTCGGTTGATTCTTTCCTTATCCAACGTTTCCTCTACCTCTACCATAAGAACACGACTTTCCTCAACATTCTGCAATACCCTAAGATCATTCCACGACCTCTTCCCCTTTTCTTCTACATTACTAAACTCCTCCACATTCCATCTCTTGAGATCAACCTTCAAAGCCTTCAATTTACTTGCTAAAATAAAACTAGGGGCTCCATGAAAATGATGGACTCACACCAGGAGCAAATTCTTTCTACAAAACCTTCATCCTTTAGCCACATATTCTCAAACCGAAAAGGCCTCCTTCCTCTATGGAAATTACCTCCCTCTAGAAGAATCGAAAAATGATCTAATAACAATCTAGACAACCGCTTTTGACAAATAGAAGGAAACTTAATCTCCCAATTTGCTGTCACAAGAAATCTATCCAACCTTGACCATGGGATAACAACCTAGACAACCGCTTTTGAAAAACAAAAGGACACTTAATCTCCCAATTTGTTGTCACAAGCAATCTATCCAACCTTAACCTTGTAACAACCTCACAAGAGTTTGACCAAGTGAAGTTTACCCTCTTCTATCAATCAAACCAAGCTTGGAGATAAAATCTGAGAATTGATGCATAGCTTGGGTAAAAAAGACAGAGCCCAAACGTTCATAGGGAAACCGCACAACATTAAAGTCTCCTCACACACACCAAGGAATATTCCACCAACTACACAAGCCAGATAACTCATCCCATAATAACCTTCTGCCCCCATCAAAATGAGGCCCATACACTCCAGTAAATGCTCATTCAAATTGATCAACCACATTTTTAAACCTACAAGAAGTTGAGAAACACCCCACTACTTCCTCCAAAATCTCCACAACCCTTCTATCCCACATCACAAGCACGCCTCCAGAAGCTCCCACAAAACCTAAATATACCCAGTCCACATGCTAACCACCCCACAAACTACAAATAATTCCCCTAGTTATAAGCTCCAATTTTGTTTCCTAAAGATAGAAGATATTGACTTCCAATTTCTAATCAAGTTTCTAACCTGAAGCCTTTTTTCCTGGTCATTCAATCCTCTAACATTCCACAAAATAATTTTCAAAATTATTGATGAAACACAACAGCCCGATCCCTACTATCTTCCCCTAAGACTCATTTTCACCACTCCAAGTACTCACCAAAATTTTCAATTCCTGGTGGCCTTTCTGCCCCACCTTCACCATTTTCTTCTGTGAGCCTTCACACAACTTTAAGTTTCTAAAGCTAAAAACAAATCTGTAACCTATTCTTCAAAACCTTCCGACGAAGTCCCCACTGATTTCCTGAAAGCTTTAATCCTGTTGATTACCCATAATGATAACTAACTACTATCAACTTTTTCCAAACCCCCACCCTCCACTGGGTTCCCCTCAACGACCTCCATCTGGCTACTCTCAAATCTTGCCAGAATTTCCATTGCCAACGAAGCCACAACCAAGGGCGCACACTCCAAATCCAGACCAGTAGAAGCAAAATCCACCACACCATCACACTCATAAGCCCAACTAATAATAGGCCCATCACCAAGAAATGAATTCGTACTTGGGATAGCTTCACTTTCCTCAAGTAGTCCGAGACTAAATCCAAAGACTGAAAAAGAGCGAGAAGAATCACAATCTGCCTCCCATCATGACGCTCAAGTACCCAATCTATTGAATTGCCCCATACTTTTCCCATATCACCAACAAAATCCCTAAGTGATAGATGCTGATTTTGTAACCCAACATCGGAAACAAGTACGCTAGGCTCCGAGCTTTGAGATGACACTTCCGAAGAAATCTCACCCTCCTCTAAATCTGACCCCGATGCAACACTTGGGGCGAAGTGTGGCTAGGAGACACCTCCTTCATAATTGGACCCGCGGTGGGTTGATTATACTTGCTAGAGCTTGCCTGATGAAGACTCAAAGTAGGAACACCAACAGATGGAGAGACCGAAGCTGTCGAACCAATTTCCAGCTGCGACAGAGTGGGGAGTGACATGCTCAATTGAGTTAGAAAGGGTTGGGGACACATTGACCTCATAACAAAATCTTGATGCTGGGTTTTAGGTTTGGAAGCCATCCCATCCTGTTTTGAATTAATAGGCTTCCAAACCGACAAATTGGGCTTCGGCCCAATATCTTTAGGCACTAAAAACAGTTTGGGTTTCAGCCAATAATATTATGCAGTAAATGCACTTTGGGTTTTAACCCATTTTCTTTTGACAATTTGAGCCTGTAATTTGAGCCTGTAATTTCTTAGGCTTTCCTTTGAGCGACACACTATCCCCACCGGAAATTCTGTTGTTTAAATTTTGAATTTATGAGATTTTCTCCTTTCCTTTTTTTCCTCTTTTATAAGAGATACTTACAACATGCTGCTAATCTCGTAACTCAAACATTTTTCCCCTTAGACCCCCAAGCACTTTGTGCATAGGGAGGTGCCTTAGGAACATCTTTTTGGATACAAAGGGTGCCTGTCTTACTGGAACAATCGTCTTCCTCATATGGATGCCAATTCCTCTCCAACCACTACCCATCTTACCCTTTGGAACAACAAAGGACCCCTTACGTCTGCCTTTATGTAATTCAGATAGCATCAAAAAGGAACCATGGGCGTTGGACCCCAGTTGCAAAATAAAAACTTTGTCACCCTCCCTAACTGTTCTTGCAAACTGACCTGGAGATTGCTTAGAAACCAAATCCTCAACGTGAGTCAAAATTCTCATAGCACTCTCATTCCCCATACAAACAGAACGTAATGAAATCCGGCCTCGTTCATAGATATGTAAAAAGAAGAAAGATCCCCCTCCTCAACAACAAACTCAAAAGATTTAGATTCAATGAAAACAAACGTACAACCACCCATAACAAAAGAATAAAAAACAGAGGAAAACACCTCTAAAGAAAGAAGAACAGAGCAATCTATGGCTTATTAGAGGTAGCCAGGCCTCATATGTGACTGATCCTGGGTCAAGGGTGTTATCAATGTAAAAGAATTTTTTAATTTTAGTTAATCAAGTTATTTTGTATGTTTATCTAATTTAATCAAGCTTATTTTTGCAATTCAATAAGTTGGCTTTCCTGGTAGTCTATATAACTTCACAATTGAAATCCTATGGAGACAAGCTTGATTGATTAATAAAATTTTCTCTTGGAATTTTCCAATGGTGTGGTGCTTACTCCAGCCAACCTTGTGTTCTCTCTTGCTTGGTGCTGACACTAAGCAAACCTAGATGGACTCCTAGGTTATCTATATTTTTATTTTCTGTTCTTCAACTTTCTTATCACATCCGTTTTGGTTGCCTAGTGTCTTATTTTGATATTGGAGTAAGTTGTTCTACATCATTTACTCACAAACTTTATAGGAAGACTTACCATGGACTTTTATTAATCACATAATACATCCATTTTAACTTGTCTAACTCTGATGCATCAGCATGCTCCTTCAACCAATCTCTTAGAACTGGATTACTATACCAAACCTGTATGAAAACAAAATAAATAAATAAACAATGGAAAACTAATTTTAGTAAGATGCAACTACAATGGTCTCTTATACACACACACACACATTTTAAGGTGAGATGTATTCTGGTACATAAGCTTCTAATTGTATTATATTGCATTGTGATTTATCCTCAACTGCCATACACATTTATTCTTTTAGGCTAATGACAATAAAATAAATTCTTGAAAAACTATTTGGATCAAGGGGGAAAAAAAACTCTTTCTGAATTCCATCATATGCAAATCAGACCTAGTAATGAAGTATGCCAGATAACATGATAACCATGTTCATGCACTTAGATATGTTACAAGCATAAACGTGTGTTGAGAGTATTTTCTGTTTATAAACATATACACACACAACCTGCAGGTTAAATATTTCATCCATAATTGTTGCCGCCTTGACAAGCAAAACCAAAGCTTCCCTGTCTGCATCTGTTACCCCTGTCAACTGCATCAAGTTAAAATTAATAATATATATTAGAGAATTTACTTTCAATTCAGAATACACACAAGGCAGAAACCAACTGCAATATAGGGGGAGAAAAGACATCAAAAGAATAGTATGCTAAATTTTGGAATAAGATTAGATTTAATAGTACTCACAATTGACAAAGGTACAGTGCTACTATGAAAATGGTTGTTTGTTGAAAAGTATAATTCACTGAAGACCAAATCAAGACAATGATTTCAAGAGAAAATTATGGGATTTTTTTTTTCATGTAAAGAAAATTTTAGTAAAGTCATAAAAAGGAGTCACCCAAGAATACAGCATGTGACCAAAACAATCAAATACACAAATTACAAGCATCCATCAAATCATAAACCGAAAAAATAGAATGACTTCTTATGATAGACATCTAATCCGATAGTGTTTAAAAGAAGAAAAGTTTTAAGTCAGTCCCTTCAGAATCTTTAAAACACTGGTTGTTTCTCTCCTGCCAAATGCACCACATCAAACAATGAGGGACAACCATCTAGATAACACCATTACAATGGTGACCAAATTTCCTTGTCAACATGCTAGGAGCTCAACCACAATCTTTGGCATTGCCCAGTATATACCAAACAAGATGAACACCATAGACCACAACTCAAAAACAATAGGACAATGTAATAAAAGATGATCTACCGACTCTCCGTTACTTTTGCACATATAACACCTTCCTCTTCCGTAAATTATCAATAGTCAAAATAGTTCCCAAAGCTGCAATCCAAACAAAAAACGCAACTCTGGAAGGAATCTTTTGCTTCCAAATACTTCTCCAAGGGAAGGACTAAATACTTACACCCAACAAAGCCTGATAATAACTGCTCACATCAGAACCCCTACTCTTAATAGGTGTCCAACACATTTTATCTTCACCAATACCCCTCAACGAGACTCCATAAATAACATCCATAAAAATAGACAAAGTTCCAATTCCCAATCCTAAATTGCTCGCAAGACCTCCAAGTCCCAATAAAGAACCCCATGGGAACTACATGAGATCAGCCACATAAGCCTCCTTAATTCTACTAATTTTGAATAATTTTGGAAGACACTCTCAAAGGATTATCCCCACACTAGACATCATGCCAGACTTTCACACCAGTGCCATCTCCAATCTCAAACTAAATGTAGTAAGAAAAAGTAGACCAGCCACTACTAATAGTCTTCCATAAACTCACCCTATAGGAGCTTGGAACAAAATTAAAGCACTAACCTCCCTCCTTACTTCCATATTTAACCCTTATAACCCTTCTCCATAACGCTTCTCTCTCAAACCCAAATCTCCACAACCATTTTCCTATTAATGCTTCATTAAAATGTCTCAAATTTCAAATTGCTAAACCCCCAGATGATGAGAATTAACAAGTATTAAAGAATCCATTGCATGTTCCAGTTGGACCTATTACTAGAGCAAGATCCAAGAAAATCAAAGAAGCACTTTATGGGCTAATTCAAGAGATTTGGGCTGATTCTAACGCAGGACATTCCAAACTTGGCCCAAAGGAAGATGAAGGCATAATAAATTTAATCCAAGTTACTGATAGGGCTGATCTAGCTTAATTGGGCGTGATTTATGGGGTGGATTAATGGCTGATTGACTTTCCAGCTCTATACCAATTAATAGTTATTTTTTCTATTCTAGAGCTGCTAATTTCAAACCAAATTCACCTTAATTTTAGGCTTCAATTATTTAGTACTTTTTAGCTATTTTCCTATTTTGAAGCTGCTAATTTCAGACCAAATCAACTTTAATTTAGGCTTCTATTATTTAGGGTGTGTTTAAATACCGATTATTTTGCTAAAACTGAAAAATTATTGCTGAAAGTACCATAGATAAAAGTAAAAGTTAGTTGAAATAGTACAATGGGGTCCATAAATAGTGCCAAAAAGTGCAGTGGGACCTATAAATAGTAGCAAAAATAAGCTTAATAGTGAAATAATTTTTCATTTTTAATCTCTACCCAAAAGCACACTTAGGGTCCGTTTGAATACAGCTGAAAACTGAAAACACTGTAACAAAATAATTTTTAAATATGTGGATAGTATCGTGAGACCTATTTTTAATATTTTTTCAAAATAAAGTGATAGCAAGTCCCGTGAACAGTTGTGAACAATAAAAACCTGACAGACGTTTCATCACTTCTCAGTTAAAAAAAAAAAAGCTAAAAACGCGGACGCCAAGACGCAGCCTCTATCCAAACGCTGCCTTGGTACATTTTTTTTATATTTTTCTATCTTTAGTCATGTCTTATAAATAGCATGCACTCATTGTAATGGAGGATGATTGAATAAAAATCCGAAAACACATGAGATTTTGCTTCTTCTTTTGGTTCTTTAAGAACTGTAAACTTATCAGGGATTCTTCCTTGTGACATTCAAATTTATACCTTCGGTTCGTGATTCAGTTATAATCATTGGGTCAAGGTCTGTTACTTATACCTTTAGTTCGCGTTTCATTTATAAATGTTGGGTCGGAGTTTCTATCAAAATCTAAATTTTAGCATTCTTGGGCAAGTATTCCAATATTATTTGTTGAGTCTCAAAGCGTGTCAATTGAGGTTCGTATCACCAGACTGGATAGGAGAGCAAACCTTAGACCAATTTGCCAAGTGACGTTTCGAATCATCTCTCAAACCACTCCAAAGAAAATTTCGTTTTGGTTCTTCTATACGGTTTGCTATATCCACCGGAATTGGGAAAAGGGGAAGGAGATAAGTAGGTAAATTGGATAAAGTACTTTTTATAAGAGTAAGTTTACCTCCTTTGGAGAGAGACAACCGTTTCCATCCCGCTAACCTCTTTTCCACCTTCTCAATGATGGGATTCCAGATTGCCTTATCTTTACATTTTGCACCCAACGAAAGGCCTAAATATTTCATAGGAAGTGAGCCCTACTTGCAACCCAAAGCATCTACTAGCAACTCAAAATTTGGAACCCCTCCCACAGGAACTAGTTCAGATTTATCCCAATTAATTTTTAATCCCAATACAATCTCAAACCATAACAAAATCAAGCACAGAAACAACAATTGGTCAAGATCAACATTGCAAATAACCAATGTATTATCTGCATAGAGAAGATGAGTTACCTATGAGTGATCATCTGTAGAGGTACACACACTAAAACCAAACAAATGACCTTCCCTCACTACCTTACCATCATTTTGCTAACTACCTTCATAACAATAACAAACAACGAGTACAAAGGGTCACTCTGTCATAAACCTCTATAATTCTCAAAGAAGCTACAAGGAGCTCCATTAATTAAAACTAAGAACTTACCGTGGATATACAGAAAAAGTATCCATTTTCTCCATTTTTTGGAAAACCGACCTACTCGAGCATATAAATTAGGAAACCCCAATTCATATGATTGTAAGCCTTCTCCACATCCAACTTGCACAACACCTCCAAAACTCCTGATTTCAACCTACTATCTAGGCACTCATTTGTAATGAGAACAAAATCCAAAATCTGCCTATTCTTAATGAAGGCATTCTGAGTCTCCGAAATGACATCCCCAATCACCTCTTCCATCCTATTAACTATGAAGCACGGGTGCGGGTGCAAGACTCGGCAATTTTTGAAAAAGGTGGGTGCGGGTGCGGCGGGACTCGGCGATTAAAAAATTATTAAAAATATTTTTATTTATATTTTTAATATATTACTAAGCATACTTTTTCACATTATATAAACATATACCAAATTTAAGAGCAATAGTAGATAATAACTAAAACATGATGTTCATAAATTAAATACAACCCACAAGATTGAAACTAAAACATTCCATGATGTTCAGAAATTAGAATACAACTCATAAGTTTGAAACTAAAACTAAATAAAAGATAATCAACAAGACAATCAAACACCAACATCTTCATCATCAAGATCAATAGCTTCACTTCGAACTTTACTTTCACTAGTAGTAGCACTAGTGCTAGCATTCCCAATAACTATAGCCTCCAACTCTGGCTCATCAAGTGTAAGGGTTGCACTCTCAAGAATTCCAGCTCCTCCATGTATGTCGCTCTCATTCCAAGAGTCTCCTCCAATATCCCACATCTTTGTTGTTGTATGTATGTACTCCTCATTGCGCCTTGACAAGAGTCGAAGATTAGAATGCACATATACCAAATCATCAGCACGTGCAGGAGCCATTTTTGTTTCTTTTTAAGGAATGAATGAATTTGTATGTGCTCCAATTCCTCTCAGCACATGAGGATGACCAAGGTCGTCCAAGAAGTTTAAGGGCAAGGGTTTGAAGAGTTGGAAATGCGGTGCCATGGTATTGCCACCAAACCAAAGGTTGTAAGACCCACCTATCTGTCAAGGCAGCTGGTGAAGGAAACCTCCGTCCTGAAAATGCTGCAAACTCAAACTTCACCACACTTAATTCATTCTCATCTTCAAAGTATCGATCCAAACACTTGCTCCTTTCCATAGAAATTCCATAATCTCGATGTGGAGCGATGTGTTTTGGATTCTCCGAAAGCCATTCAATGGAGTAATACCTAGAGTTAAAGATTAAAAAACAAATATAAATGAAAGGTGTGTTTTACTAGAAGAAAGAACTAAAGAAAATAGAAAATAAATGTACTTACTTAGGATTTAAGGAATGAGCCAAGCAATGTAGTGGTGTACAATTTTTAGTCCATCGATCAATGAGTATATCATACACCACACTCCAAAATGAGCTATGATGATCATCTTCCAAGCCTTCGTGCCGATATATTACTGCTTTCACCTTCTCTATCATTGAATCTCACATCTCATACATAAGATGAAGACAAGGCTTATCTATGTCGACTATTCGTAGCATATCATAAATAGGTGCTGTGAGTTGAAGGATATAATCAATATTATCCCACCAAAGATCACTTAGAATCAGATCTTTCACTTTTTGAGCTTTTTCAACATCATCCTCCCTATAAGAAGCCCATTGGTCACTAATAGCCATGGCTTGAAGGCATCTTTTTATCAACTTCAACCTTTTTAGCATTACAACAACCGAAGCAAATCTAGTATCAGCAACTTGGAGCAGTTTTAATGGACAAAATTCATTAAACATTGCCAACCTCATTGAATGGTTCATAATAAAAACACGTATGAAGGATCCATCATCACCAATACGTGTAATCCAACTACATTCCTCATATGTAACTTCATTCTTTTCAGTGTTTTTGGCGGCACAAATATTCTTCAAAGCTAGATTGAGAGTGTGGACAACACAGGGTGTCCAAAATATTTTAGGATACTCACCTTCAATAAGAGATCCAGCAGCCTTCATCACACTAGCATTATTAGTGATGACTTGGACAACTTTTTCATGTCCAATCTCTTTTATAGCATCTTTCAACACCCCAACAATATAATGTTTGTCTTTGAACTCACCTGACCCATCAATTGCCTTTATAAACACTGGACCCCCATCTGATACAGTCATAATATTAATAAGAAGCCTCCTTTGTGGATCAGACCATCCATCAGAAATTATACTTACACCATTTTCAAGCCAAAAGTCCTTAATTGGTTTCAAAAGTCCTTCAACAAGAGCTCTTTCTTTTTGCAAAAGTGTTGTTCTCAAAGCATTGTACCCAAGAGGAACATAACCCATAATGCTATGGGTAGCAGCATATGCATAGGAATTACGATAATATGGGTTCCTTGCAAAGTTAAACGGAAGCCCACCGGTGTAAAACATCCTAACAATTCTACTATCCAATTCATGTCTAGCATTATTCCAGTATGCTTTCTCCAAAGCATTATTCACAGCCACCTTCCTCCTCTTACCATCAATCGGATTTGTACTATCACTCCTTTCATGTCTCCGAAATGGGGAAATAGGTATAAGCCCACAGCCTGGGGGAGGTGGGGGTAAGGGAATTTGACTTCTCCGTTCTCTCTCTAACTTATCATTCTCAACTTGATCATGCATTTGCTGCATTTCCAGCCTATGACTAGATGTCACCTTAGGGCACGATTTAATTCTTTTATTAGGAATTTTTAATAAATGAGCCTTAACCCTAGAATAAGATCTCATATAAACTACACCACAATAATTGCACTTAAAGTATGTGTTTCCCCCTGATTTAACAGATGCACCAGCTGGTTTTTCTACTTTAGTCACATACTGCCAAAGAGTAGATTCATCATTTGGCACTTCTTGGTTAGACGAAGGTGAAGTTTCTGTGCTAGTAACTTCGTCCATTGCAAATTCAATAGATTCAATTTAACCTACAAATAATAACTATTAACTAAATAAATTAATAATAAATCAAACCAAGTTCACAAATCACAAACTATTAACTAAATAAATTAATAATAAATCAAACCAAGTTCACAGATTCACAAATAATAACTATTAACTAAATAAAACTAAGATTGAAAAGAAACTAAGATTCACAAATCACATTCACAGATTCACAAATCACAAATCAAACTAAGATTGAAAGCTTTATATCAATACCTGAGTTGAGAATGCGTGAGAGAGAGTTGAAGTTTCTGTTAACACTTGGATTCTGACTGAGTGTTAACAGAATCCGTGTTAACACTTGGATTCTCGGCACTGCCGAGAGGCTGTGTCTCACAGGGGAGACTGAGAGCAGAGACAGAGAGTGAAGGAAAAGAGTGAAGGGCTGAAGGCAAAAAGTGAAGGCAGAGATGGAGAGCAGAGCACACCGCAGAGAGGCAGAGAGCACTGAGGAGCTATGAAGCACGGCGTGAGAACTGAAGTTTTGGTTTGGTTTGATAAAGTGAGAATGAAGTGGGCTGAAGTAGGGTTTGTTATTAAGTTCATACGGTGCATTTCGCACCTTTTTTTTTCTTTTTTTTTGAATTTCGGCCTGAATCGGCCGTTTCGGTCTGAATCGGCCATTTCGGCAATTTCGCCGGTATCGCCCGATTCGGCGCGATTCAGCCCGAGCCAGCGCGAATCACACCAAGTCTGAGCCGTGTCGACGCGAGTCGGCTGGAAAAAAAGGGAAACACGTGGCAGACGCAGCCGGACACGGCACCAACGCGAGAGCAGCGGCGTCCCTCGCGCATCGCCGTGTCGGACGCGGGTGCGGCACCTCCAGCGCCGCATCCGTGCATCCCAGCCTATTAACCAAGACTTCAGCAATAATTTTGTAAAACCCCTATCAAACTAATAGGCCAAAAAATTTTCACCTTTACTGCATCTGAGTTTTTAGGAATCAACGAAATAAAGGTTGAATTTAAGCTTTTTCGAACTAACCTTCTCAAAAAAACCTGAAAAATCTCCAGATCTGATTTGATAACATCCCAGCAAGTCTGGAAAAAGCCATAGGGAAACCATATGGGCCAAAAGCTTTGTCCCCCTCAAAATCTTTAACTACCCCAAAAATTCTACTTCATCAAAAGGCCTCACCAGCCAGCCAGCCTTGTCATCAGAAATTATGGGATTAATTGTTAGAGAAAATCATGGGATTGAGCCATTGAGGCAACAATATGCAATTCAAGTTCAAGTTATTATTGATTTGTATATGTAATGCCATTGTGAATATGGATTCCATTGTTTTTTATTTTCAAAGAAAGGTGTATGGGAAAATGTAGCCCTACAGTCTCTTTTCCTTGTCCCATGGATGTATGCCATCAATTCAAACGATGTATTTCCCTTGTGTTCTCCCTCTCTTTGCCTCTGCCTTCTCTAAATTTTCTCTATTTCATTTTGATTTTAACATATATTTTTTCTCTAAATTTGTAATTTCTATTAACTTTCAAATTAATTTCAATTATAAATGACTGGCTAGGCACTATAAATATGGACAAATTGCATTCTCCAAAGTATGAGGGATGCATAAACGTTATAAGGCCACAATGCCAACAATTTCCTTGGGCACTACATTACTCCTACCCATTAAATATTTACCTGTTTCCTTTTTCAAACAGACCACAGCCAGAAAAAATAAATAAATAAAAAATAAAATCCCCCTAATATTCACCCCTCAGATTACAATAGACCATGATTCCACCCATATGCCAACTGACAGAGCAAAGATGACCTAGTTCTCTCAGTATTCTGCAAATTAGCTAGGACTGTTAGTAGATTTTACTAAAACGAATGGTAGGTCATTAATCATTCCAATTCCTACCAACAAAATGTTGCTTGGAAGCATGAGAAACCCCCAGCCACTATAACTCCCACCTCCTCTTCATCCACCACCAATTCCACCACCACCACTAATGCAGGAGCAAAACCAAAATTATTTTAGAATTTATATTTTCAGATTTTTGTATTTATCTTAAAGGAAATTGGATAATTGTAGACTTTTATTTGGATAGGGATTAGATTTGAGATTAGATAGGGATTAGTATTTCAATTTAGTTAGGATTAGTTTTGGTATGTTCTCATCTTTATCTCTTTATTTTCCAATTCTAGCTCTATATAAGAGGAGACAACAAATCACCTTGTCTTAAACCTCAAAAACTTCCAAAGAAACTAGCAGGAGATCCATTAACCAAAACTGAAAAACGGATAGTAGATAGAATAAAGCATCCCAATTCACATGATCATAAGCTTTTTCAATATCTAACTTACAAACCACTCTTGGAGTACAAAAAAAATTTTTTGATAAGTAAATAGCTTCATTGAAAAAGAAAAGAGAACAAAACAAAGAAAGATGAAAAAACAAAGACAAAAAAAACATTAAATACAAAGAAGAAGAGAGCTAAGGAATAAAGGAATAGAGTCACTAGATGTGAGTCCCCAAGCCCTAGCCCAATCAAACAAGAAACCAGAAAAGAGAGCAAGCAGTTGGTCCTCAGATCTATCCAAATCCTCAAACGTCCGCCGATTGCGTTCCCTCCAAATACACCACATCAAACACAGTGGAACTAGGTTCCAAATGTAAGATGAATGCTTCTCCAACCAATTCCACCAACTAAATAGAAAATCTTGCACCATACATGAGAGAACCTATGAAATCCCAAAAATCCTAAAGACAAAACACCACAGCCGATAAGTCTTCCCATAATGTAACAACAAATGATCCACTGTCTCACCACAACAACGACACATAATGCACCAGTCAACGAAATCAAAGCCTCTAAGTCTCAAGATATCTCCCGTGAGGATCCTATCCCAAGCGGCTGTCCAAACAAAGAAAGAGACAAGCTGGGGTGCCTTAACCTTCAGTCTGCTATCAAGGCTCAACACCCAGAACTCAGTAATAAACACCAACCTTGAAGCCCTTTTTATTGTCTAGTTTCCAACACATCTTATCCTCCCCAATCCCCCTAATTACCGTACCATTTATCATTCCAATTTTTGAAATTTTTAATATTTTAATAATTGAGTTACTAGAATAACCTTATAAAAACAATTCCTTATTTTGGAGTGTTAGTAAGGCTTTAAAGAAACTTTTTGTAATGCAAATATGCAATTGGTGATGGAAAATTACCCAAGTGTTCTTATTAATAGTAGAGATTAAAGGATAGACTCAAGTATTCAGCATATAAACATGAGGAGGCTCAAAGATTACTAATAAATTCTCACTTAACCACTATTCCAAGACTCCCCTTCACATATGGGCTAGGCTCTTCCTTAAAAGGTAGGGCTTAACTAGTGAAACTTTTAACATTTAAGTGGGAGATAGAATGAGGACAAGGTTTAGACTCATGACCATTTACTTTGATACTTTTTTATGAGAAGTAAGAAAGACTGTATTAATAAAGCTACTTTATGCAAAAATAGCACAAAGGAGGCAAAGTGTTCAAAGAAGAAAAGAGGAAAGAATTAAAAAGAAAATTAGATACAAGAGAGAAGAGAACTAATAAACAAAGGACCATCACTAGTTGCAAGTCCCCAAGCCTGAGACCAGTCAAACAAAGAACCACTAAAACAAGCAAGCAATTTGTCTCCCAAACTATCACTTATCTCAAAAGCTTAAGCTAATAATAGAAAATGGTATGTAAAAGACTACCCAAAACAGTCATCCATCAAGAATACTCTTAAGAATAAATCTTTCAACTTGTTTAAAAAAACCATGCTGAAAGAAAACTCTCAAAAATACTCTATTAAATGGCATGTTTTTCTTACTATTCAAACAATCCACGTAACACAAAGTGGGATAGACTTCCTATCAAGCCAATATTGTGGCGGCTACAGATACCTTTTCAATAGAAACATAAGTCACTAAGGAAGGACATTTAGGTACCCAACCATATTAATAGGCACAAACACATCAAAGATTTCTTAGTATGATGAGCGCATCAACCTGTTATACCTTTATTTAAGCATTATTTTAACAATTACAATATGAACTTTAGAAAATCAAAAAAAAAAAAAAAAGAGAGAAGAAGAAGAAGAAGAAGAAGAGGAAGAAAGAAGACTACCCAAAACAGTCATCCATCAAGATAACTCTTAAGAATAAATCTATCAACATGTTTAAAAAACCTATACTCTATTAAATGGCACGTTGTTTCTTGCTATTGAGACAATCCACATAACAAAAAGTGGGATAGAATTCCAATCAAGCCAATATTGTGGTGGCTACAAATACCTTTTCAATAGAAACATAAGTCACTAAGGACCTTCAGGAACAAAATCACATTAATAGGCACAAACACAACACAAGATTTGCTTAATGTGATGAGTGCATCAACTTGTTATACCTTTATTTAACCTGCCCCCACCCGCCCCCTTTATGATAACAATTTATCATGTTAAGCATGACATAGTTCCACTACGTTTAGATTTATTGTTGACAAAGAATATTAAGTGTCCGTTTGAGAACAACTTATTTAGTTTTTTTGTTGAAAGTGTGCTAAAGTATACTTGTATCTTGAAATTTTAAAAAAGTGAGAAAATGCGAGAAAAAGAGAGGTTTTAAAAAGCTGTACATAAAAGATAAAAGCTAAAAGCTAAAACCGATGCCTAACAGACTCTAAATATTATAAACATTTGTTCATTGAATTATATCCTCACATGACTCATGACATTCAACAAAAAAGTAGAGTGTAAACTAACAAAGATAATAATTTTTTTTGAAGTGAACAAAAATAATAATAATTAGGGTAAATTTAATAAACTACCCCTAAGGCTTGGGCTAATGCTAACTAGGTCCAAAACATTTCAAAACTAACCATTTCAATCCCTAAGTCCAAACAGACTCTAACGCTATTAACTCATCTCTCATCCCTCTCTCTAACAATCTGACTCTCTTCTCTTTCTCTAACTTGGATTATATATATATATATATATATATATATAAGAAGAACAAAAAACTCTCTATAAACAAACAAATGATTGAATGGAACCAACAAGCAAAACTCAATGAAGAGGTAAACATAACAAATCAAGTTCATTTGAAGATTTAAACCCAAATCACAGAACATGCAATCCAGAACTATGACAAAAAATCAACCTTTCAACTCAAAATTATAATCCAAAACCAAACCAATCAATCAAAACATCCACTTAACCAAACCCCCCAAATTCACAGACCTCAACAAGAAAAAAAATTTGCACCAATCTATGTGGCTTTGTGACCATCCACCACCAACCACCCCCACAGCAAACCCATCACCGCCAATCGAAACCTAACCACCCCTAACCCACACCACGGCATCGCCACAAACACCACGAGAGAGAAAACCCAAACCCTCCAATGCCAATCCACACCACAAACCACCACTAACCCACACTATGGTGCCGCGGCAAGACCACGAGAGAGAGAAGGTAAGGACTCCAATGCCAATCCACACTAAAACCCACAAACCAAAACCCACATACCGCCACCACTAAACCCACACCAAAACCCACGAACCACCACTTACCCGGACCACAGCGCCGCCGCAAAGACCACATGAGAAAGAAGAGAGGGACGAGAGAGTAAGAGAGAAGAGTGAGGGATGAGAGAGTAAAAGAGATAAGAGAGAAAGAGAGAAGAAGAGAGAGGTCTGAGAGTGAGAGGAATTAGAGAGTCAGAGAGAAGACAGAGAGACGAGAGAGTAGAAAGGTTTGAGAGAGAGAGAGAAACTAAAAAAATAACAGCTTTATAAGTCGTTTAAGTTTAAGGACTGAACTGGTCAATTTTAAACTATTTTGGACCTAGTTGGTATTAGCCTAAACCTTAGAAGTAGTTAGTGAAATTTACCCTAATAATTATCTTTGTTAGTTTACACTTATTACTTTTTTTGCTGAATTGCATGAACCATGTAAGGATATAATTCAATGAATATTTTAAAAAACATATCGACATCCGCTGTCAGACTAAATAGCTTCAGGATCCCTTTAAGTCTAAACATGTATCAAGTTGGTAACTGTCAGCTAAAAGGTTCATGGTCAAACAAAATAGTAAACATGATATTGCATAAGAAGCATAGATTATCCCAATTGAAAGAAAACAACGAATTTGAGGAAATAATGGCAAACAAATATGCTTTCAATAATAGCAGCAGAATAATAGATGTAACTCCAAAAAAATTAACAACCTCTGCATTGAGTGAAACAGAAGCATAACGACGGAGTTGCTTCTGTAGAGCCAAACTTCGTGCAACAGTGTTTTCCTTGTACCTATAATAAAATTTAAATAACTAGAATAAGCACAAAACGAATGATTACAATGTCTTTTTCACATAGATGACAGATTTCTCCCATGTTTAAATTCTCTCCACTTTTAGATATTGGCCAGATCTACAATGGCGGAAATATTGCAATATTCAAATGAAATATCAGTAAAAATACCAGGTAAAAAAAAAAAGAGGAAATTTGAAAATTCAGAAGAGATAAAAATAGGAATTTATCAGCCAATATATTGGATACACTGGTTTCTTAATCAACTTATTTCTTACAGTCCCCCCACCCCCCCCCCCCCCTCAAAAAAAAAAAAAAAGAAAGCCTATATCTTGACATGAGCTAGGCACCATAGGGATTATAAAACATACCTCTGTTCAATTATGTCAAAAAGTCGACCATATTGTCCATTCACATCATAGGGGACATAATCAGGATCTTCTTTAGCAAGTAAGCTTCTATACTCCCCATAAGAAATGTATTTAACAGCAGAGACTTCTGATTCCTATCATTAGAGAGAAAGCAAAGACATGCAATCAGATTTTCTGGCCATCAAATTATGCATGTGAAATGGCAGAAAGCTGAATTTGCTTGTTAAAGCACGTCCTTTTCTATATATGATCACCAGGCAAAAGATAGAGGTCTAGAAATTACTTTTAGGATGGAGAAAAGTATCACCGAATATTATTGCAAAATCACTTTATCTAAAAACCAAAATGCTTACTAGAAGAAAGAATTACTGTGTTTGAGATAAATAGTGAATTATGTCCTTTCTTTAACGCTGTTTTCTTCCATTCAACACACAGTCACATACACATATGGACAATGTCATGAAATGACTAAGTTGACTTTGAGATATCAAGGAAAATATAGATCAGCTTCCATGCTACATATTTTGGGAGCTAACATACATAATATTTGCATATTTTCAACTTACTTGAAATCCAATACCATCTTTAATGCCCAATTCAATGACTATAGACAAGATGGACCTCACACCAATTATTAAGACATAATATGACGAACTAAACCAAGTCAGTTCAGTCCACCCCAAAAATAGTGTCAAGGCTGCATTCTACCATTGATGGGTCTCTCTTGCTTATCCATGGGATTCATGTTAATATTACCTTTATATAATGCTGAATCTAAGAAAACCAGATTTACCCATAACATCCATGTGGCAGTTGTATACTTGTATATGTGTCATGTAATCCACTGTCACCAGCATACAAAGTTTACAGCTGCAACTTAATACTGATTGACTGTTTCATTGGAATGAACAATCATTACGATATGCTTATCCCTAAATATAACCAACAAATCTAACTAGAGAAGCCAAAATACTTGAATGAGGCATAAAGACTTGAGAAACAAATTATGATGCATGAATTTATGTAATGACAAAAGAAAAAAAAATACAACATCAACTGATTTGAAACTTCATCAGACAATAATCATTAAACTTCTTACCTGAAGACTGAAGGCCTCCAGAGGGATCGGATCTAGAGTTGTGACAAAGTATACATCATTAAATTCATTATTGATGTATTTTCCATCATTTATGACACTGCACTTTCAGAATGTAAACCAAACATCACTTAATTAAAATCAGATTAAGGTCCTTACTGATTACAAAAAGTAATCTATACATAGAAATGATAATGAAAACAGATATTTCATTCATATATAGATATAAATATAACACTTTTCTTATAATTAAAACACTAATGTATTATGTATTGTCAAAATTAGCCACACATATGCATGCTGTGCACATGTACACACGTACAGTGAAGCTTATGCATGTCAATATATACACAGCTTTCTTCTTCTATCAACTGGAACCCTCTTTTCATCCATTAATAAAATTATAACTGACACAATACACTCTTCTCAATTGTTATAATCATTTTTTTTCCTCATTGGAGGTGCATATGTTTACCTCTCACAGAGAAGTGCCAGCAGATGTCAGCCACATGTCCATGTTAGAAAGTATTTGACACTAAAAAGTCTAGACGTGTTTAAGATTGTTAGACATGCATCTGGGGGAGTCAGAAACCATGTCAAGCAGGAATACTAATGGAGGAAAAATGGTGAAAATGAAAGATGTTTTAGAAAGCTAAGTTGCTTAGAGAAAAGAAAGAATGAACTAGCTCTTCAAGAGACACTCTTGGAATAATATCTCATAGGTAGATTTCTTGGATTCAAATTTAACTAGTTACAATGAGGGCAGCCTCACTTATTTATAGATACATAGGCAAGCCGCTGATTAGCTAGAAAGTTAGTTATAAGAACCTACCATGTAGCGGCGATGTGATTGGCCAAAGCCTAACATACATCTCTAACTAACTAATAGGCTATTGCACTTATCACTAACAATCTATCAACTAACAAACTTTCTGTTACAAGTGAAAGGATCTACTTATCATACAACATAAGCACTAGTAAACGACTAGCTTTAAAAATGAACTGCATTAGGACTGTGCCTCTTTGGAACACACTTGTCCTCAGTGTGGCTAGTTTTAAGATAATTTGGTGCATGACAAGGTAGCAAGTGATGCACATTGAAACTGTTGGAGATATGCATATGATCTGGTAGTTCCATTGATCTGCATTCTCATTAGTGGCTGTATTAAGCTGCTGCATCATGCTAGAGATTAAGGTCTGTTGCTGCTTTGTGTCAAGGCTGCAAGTGTAAGCAGCCATGTAGATGCTCTTGTATCCAACCTTCTTCATTTTGACCATTGGTTTGGGACTAGCTTTCCCCTTCTTTGGCTGCAATGTGTAACGATCTTTCTTGTATAAGCTGGATGTGTTGCTCCTTCCACCCGAAATGGTTTGATATGGACATATTCTTTCACACCCAAGTAAGAGATAGCAAACATCCATGGTTGTCACATCACAAAGAAGATAATCTTGAAAGTCATTTATTAAGAACACTAAGCACTTTCTAAAATCTCTAACTTCACCTCCTTTCTTGAAGCAAGATAGCTTTTGTGGTTGGGGCTGGTCTTGATTCTTCGATTCAAGATTGTTAAAAACTTCTTGTGACACCATATTCTCGTAAGTACTTCTTCTAAGGCACTCGTCATTCTCCAATTCTTTCTTTGGAACTTGCAAGACGTTTGTTACTAATGATAAATCCTCTTCTTCCTCTATATGAGCATCTACTTCTTGCACATATTGATCATATACGGGTTCTTGAATGCATTCACCTCCTCTATTGTCTTCAATTATCAATACACTATCACACATTTCTTCTTCTTCTTCACTTCTTCATCTATTGGTCTTCACAACCTTCAATCATCAAAGCTCTACCCTTGCCTTGAGCAATAACTCCCCATTTCTTGCAATCTGTGGTCTTATGGCCCAGCTTCTCCACACTTGTAGCACTTAAATTTAAAGCTTTATGCTGATTTAGGGACTGGTTTGACTATACCAAAAGCTGGCCTTCCTTGAGTGCTGACTTGGGTACTTCTGCTACCACCATAAGCTTGGAACTGCACAAAAGCTTTTCTTGCAAGTTGCCTCCTAAACATCAAGGCTCTATCGTAAGCTTCAGAAACAGACCACATTCAGTGCAATGATAGGCATCTTGAATTGATGGTTTAAGACCACTCAAGAACCTTGCAATCATTTGCTCTTCACTCTAATTCAGGTCTACTTGCACTACCAGTTGATAAAACGCCTCTGTATACTCTTCCACACTGCCATGTTGCTTCAAATTATGCAGTTGTTTGTACAAGGACTGCATATAATTGAAATGCAGAAACTGGTTTCTCATTTTTTGCTTCATCTTGCACCAATCTTGGATCTTTCTTTTACCCCTCCTAACTCTTTGAACTTGGAGTTGTTCCCACCAGGCTGAAACTCTCCCTCTCAGCTTGATAGAGATCAATTTCACCTTCTTGGAATCTAGTACCTCATGGAAATCAAAGATTCTTTCCACTTGGTTAAGTCAATCCATGAATTCATCATGATTCAAGCTACCATAGAACTTAGGTAACTCAATCTTGAAGTTTGATTCCCATTTTGGCTCTCCGCTTGGAGGACCAAGCACTTGCCTTGAAACACCACCTCTAGGCTGGCCAATTGGGTTACTAAAGTTGTTGTGACTATCAGTTTCAGCATCTTCAGTAGGTTCATCATCATTTCTAGGATGATAATGTTGGTTTCTTCTCACTTCCTCGGTCAAGGCAGCAAGCTACCCCCTTAGCAGCTCACAGTCTGCTCCAATGTCACTTGGGGTTCTCCTTCTTGTGGTTGAGGCTGCTGCCTGGGATGAACCTGCACCTCAGGTTCATGTGCTACAGAAGCTTTCTTGTTCCTTCTATTGTAAACTATTGGTGCCATCTTCACGAATTCTTAGGCTCACTAGTAGAGGATAAGAAAATGAAATCAAGATAGGATCTTGATAGGTTCTTGAAGGTAGAAAATGAAGATAAAATTGCAAAAGAAATTGAATCCTAAGGATCTCAAGCTCTGACACCAAATTATAATGGAGGAATAATGGTGAAAATGAAAGATGTTTTAGAAAGTTAAGTTGCTTAGAGAAAAGAAAGAATGAACTAGCTCTTCAAGAGACACACTCTTGGAATAATATCTCATAGGTAGATTTCTTGAATTCAAATTTAACTAGTTACAATGAGGGCAGCCTCACTTATTTATATACATAGACAAGCCGCTGATTAGCTAGAAAGTTAGTTACAAGAACCTACCATGTGGCTGCGATGTGATTGGCCAAAGCCTAACAAAAATCTCTAACTAACTAATAGGCTATTGCACTTATCACTAACAATCTATCGACTAACTAACTTTCAGTTACAAGTGAAAGGATCTACTTATCATACAACATAAACATAAGCACTAGTAAACGACTAGCTTTAAAAATGAATTGCATCAAATACATCACCACTCTTAAAGTATCTATGTGACTATTTTTATCAGTAGAAAATTTTAAATGGGCAAGTTTCTGCAACTCCATGTCACAAATGTGAGGTTGCAGTTATACATTGATAGTTCAAGAGTGATCTTATCTTAAATCTCATGACTTGGAACTAGTGTTTTCATACAAAGATACAAATCTGATGTAATTTCTTCATTAAACTCGATGTAAGGACTGTTTTCCCCCCATTTTTGATAGGTAATAAATCTTTATTGAAAAGAGACTAATTCATGCAAAAAGACATGAAGTAGCCTATAGAATTACAAAAAATACAAAAAGTTTGTGTACAAAAAGATAGAGATTCAATAAACATTGGAATGGAATCTCTATTTGTGAGTCCCCAAGTGCGACACCAATCAAACAAAGTACCAACAAAATAAGCTATAAGCCGGTACCTTATTCTCTCCGTATCCTCAAACGTTCTCCTATTCTGCTCTCACTAAATAATCCACATCAAACATAGCGGAACCAAATTCCAAATGTTCAACGAGTGCTTTTCCATCCGATTCCCCCAACCATATAAAAGATCTCTCACCCTCTCTAGTAAGACCCAGTAAATACCAAAAGATTTTAAAACAAAACACCACAAATGATAAGCCTCTATGCAATGAATCAAAAGGTGGTCCATCCCTTCCCCACTACACCGGCACATACAACACCAATTCACTATAGTACATCCTCTCCTAACAAATTGTTATAGGAAAACTTCGGATTCAAGAAATGACAAACTACATGCAAAGGCCAATGTGGTTGGCCTTCCTATCTCTCATCAATGATTTTAAAACATCTACAAATCTTTCTTCATTTCATTAAAAAATTTCATATAAATTCTTTGGCTCTATCATCTCCCCGTATATGTAACACATAGCTAATTTTCTCTCATTATCAACAACGCAAAGAACTCGAACAAGAGGACTCATAACTTAGAAAATATGGACTATATTATTCCAAAATGAAGGCATCAAAATAGTTTTTACTATAGTTTAGAACTTGCCTCCTTTATCCGTTTACCACAAACCCATTTTTAGGAGTAAACATTACTCTTAGGTTATACTTTTGCTTATTAATGCATTTTAGTGTAAGATATGAAGTACAAAACCTAGCTTTCTAGGCCTAACCAGCTTCCTTCGCTTTGCGAACCCTCTCGTCATATTCAACACCCCCTACAGTTATAGATATAACTAGTCACCTGAATGGTCCCTTTCCAAAAAAAAAAAACTTTCAAGGGAATTATAGGCTGCTTAGTAAGCCATGAAACAAAAACAGACCATTTTATAATAAAAACAAGTTTCTTTAATATAAATATATATATATATATATATATGTGGCTCCAAATGAAAACAACAAAAAAATTGCATAACTAATAATAAGTTTCATCAGTAAGAGAAGATGATTTCACTATCAAATCTGTTATACAAAGGAACTTAAATGCCACCACAGGAAGAAGGGTTTTGATCTACTAACCACTCTTGAAGAAATATGAATATCATTTCAAATGCATCCCTTGGAAGGACTATACCGAGCTCTTCTTGAAGTTCCCTCCTGAAAGCATACCATACATGATTTCAATGATAGGCCTAATTCATCAAGCTGAAGATAATATCTGTATTAAGAAAAAGAAGGGAACAACTTGGCAGAAGTAGGAAATATAAATTACTTAATTAGAAATAAGTATGCTCTTATTTATCAAAAAATAAGTATGCTCTACATAGGCAGTTCAAGAAGCAATCCTTAGAGAGAGGGAGGGGGAAGGGGATGAAGACAAAATGAAAACTTTTTCACAAATAAGTTCAAGAATGACAACTCCTCTATGTCTGCATGAACATGAAACAAGCTTCACTGGTCAGGGTGAGCTCAAGTTCAAAGCCCACCTAGGCAAAGTTCCCTTATTGTGCCAAAAACCAAAACCAAAAACAAAAACAAAATAAATCAAGCTCTTTCTCCTACAATTGCTTCATCTTCTTTTGCTCTGCTAATGTACGACTCAAGCTTTTTTGCAGTACAAAAGTAACTAGAGATAATTTTATCAATTTAGAAGCCTTCTAGTTATCTATTATAGTTAAGACAAGTCACAATGTTGAGATAACAATAAGTAAATATGGTACTTGCAAAAAAAAAAATGATTAATTTGTTATTTTTCGTTACTATGTATTTTTACAATTTTTTTCCTATTTTCTCGTAAAAACAACATTGGTTTGCACGTATTAACTGAAAATTGTTATGGGAGATGACAGAAGCGACACATTGATATCATTGTAATATTTGATAGTATAAATTACAAGTTTTAAAGCTAAGGGACTGATTTAGAAGTAACCCCAAACTTAGAAGGTGTAAAGTGCATCTTTTTTATAATGTGTAAAAGTGCATTTTAACCTAACTATTATTGCAAAAACTCTACCTACCAAAAATCTGTAGACAAAAGCACTAATGGAGACCATAAAGAAGAGTTCATAATGAACAAGATTAAATACAAAAAAATTTTAGAATTGTGGTCTACTTTTGATGCAGGGCCTTCTTATCACCTTTCGTAAGTTATTTTAGTTATTATTGAGTCTTAATATTAATGGTTCATTTGGATTGAGGGGGAGGGAGGGGGGAGTAGAGTGGAGTAGATAAGAATTGGCCCAAACAGGCCCTAGGTTATGAAGGTTAGAAAGTTGTTGGTTTAGCATTAATAAATTTTTCATAAAATAGGGTATTTTAGTAATTTCCAGATTTTCTGGAATGGGCTGTAAAGGGCTGCCCTAGGGAGCCATGAGTTTTATTTTATATTTTGAGTCCTTTCCTAATTCGTTTAGAAGTTCTTAAGCCTTTTTTTTTTTTTAGTAAACCTGGTCATTTGAGGAATAGATTAGTTAGAGCCCTAGTCATTCATAGTGAGATTGATTCTAATAAAATTTGGCAGCTTCTTTTAAGATTTAAGGGTGTGATTTCCTTCACCAACCTAGGTGTAATTGCCTAGGAAAGCCTAGGTGTAATTGCCTAGTGTTTCATCTATCTTATTTCAAGTTCTATTCATTATTTCAACACCAAACAGCCATCAACATACTCAAGATTCAATATTTCTTTACCAAGACCATTAAACATCAATCCTTACTCAAAACCCTTCAAGATCTCATCAAGAGAGTGCTAAAATTGGTATCAGATCCCATTCAAGCTTACATCCAGCATCAAGCAATCCCATACATCACACATGCACTCACTAATGAAACAAGAAATTCACGTTCATCAATTGATATATCCCCTAAGAAAGCTAATTTGTGAACAGCTAGGTTCTGAAATATTTAGTGGAACAAGGCTTAACCAAAAACTATGAATCAGACAATCTAAAATCATCCTATCACTTTTATGTTTGAGTGGTTGGCTGCTTATAGTAGCCATTCTCTCTTGTCTTTAGAGGATTTAAGTGAAATTTTGATTGACTCGTTGAACATGGCCTGTGTACTTAAGTCCTATTTCATTATTTACTTTTTCAACGAAGCATTATTACTCATCAAAAAAACATCCCACCACATTGAACATATATCCAATGAGAGTGCTCAAACACGGATATAAAATATTGAGGTGCCATCAACATCAAGCTCTCGATCATTTACTACCTATCATCTAAATGTTGCTTTTCAGTTGCAACCCAACAGCATAATTAATGTAGACAATTTCCAATTGAGCAAGGGATGGTGTAGAGTTTATAACTGATGTTTTAACTAAAAATTAGTAACAGGAAAACATGGAGAGAAAAAAGAAAAAGAAATTCTAAAGGCCAAGGGTATAAAATACTTTTACCGAGCTGTTACAAGCGATGAATCGCCAGCAGATATGTGACCAGCACTGGATATATCCCATAACCCTGGCCATGAATCTTTGCAGTCAGCGCGTCGCTGGAGAAGCAGTTGTTGAGTATTTTCAGCAAAAATCCACATGTGAACTGCTCGATGGTAATCTCCATCTCGATGAACATCTCCCCTAAATACATATACAATACAATACGGACCAATATTAATTAATTTATTAATTTAGCCGATTATTATTTCCCCACCCAAAAACGAGATTGAGAAGGGGCGTGCGTGCCTAGGTTTGGAAATGCCAGTTTTGTGGCCCGACTTGGTGAGGACGTCCAGGTGCTCTTCAGCCATTTCAATTTCCGGTCAAGATTTTGAACTTCTTCCGAAGAAGAGCTTCTCCAACAACAACTCCTCGCCTCTCTCTCCCTCTCTCGAACTTGTGGGGGCAGTTGGGTTGGTTGGGTCTTGCAGCGGCCGGTTGTTATGGTTGGAGAGAGTATTGTTATTTTGTAAATAAGCTGTTTCTAAAATTCCGATTTAAAAACTGGGCAAAAATAGGAAAATAGGAATAAGTTTCTAACTATATAATTAGTTGTTACGGTTTGCAAACTATATTTTTTTCTAGCATCTTGAGTCTAAGAGACTCGATTTTGGGTCTATAAATCGAGTATTTGAATGTCGATTTTTATGGTCTAATGTGGCATTTTTTTTACGTGAGTCTACTTAGAAATCGAGTCCCTAACACTCGATTTGCCAGCCTAAAAAAATCCAAGAAGTTCAGGGCTGAGCATAACCCATCAAAAGAAAAAAAAAAAAAAAAAAACCAACGCCTCCAGATCCACGACTGCCCAGATCGGGCTCGCGGCCTAGGTCATGCGGACCTGCGCCTGCGCGAGCCAGGCCGCGCGCCCCAGATCCGCTGCCTGGGTAGTGCGACCCAGGCCGCGCGGCCTGGTCGCGCGGACCTAGGTCGCGCGGCCTGGTCGCGCGAACCTGCGCCTGCGCGACCCAGGCCGTGCGCCCCAGATCCGCGGCCTGGGTAGTGCGACCCAGGCCGCGCGCCCAGGTCGCACGGCCGGACCTGGGTCGCACAACCTGGGCGCGGCGGCGATGGGTCTATGGAGCGACTTGTGCAGATCAGGAGGAGGAAGAAAGAAGCAAGGGAGAGGCAGTGAGGAAGAAAGAATCAGAGCCAGACGTGAAACGCAGAAAAATAAGGTGAAAAGCATAATAGATATAAGATATAAATCGAGTCTCTAAGACTCGATTTCCAACTAGATGCCACATGTGAAAAATATGCCACATCAGATGAAATTAGACCAAAAAATCGACCTTTAAAGACTCGATTTATAGACCCAAAATCGAGTCTCTTAGACTCGAGATGCTAAAAAAAAATATAGTTTGCAAACCGTAACAACTAATTATATAGTTAGAAACTTATGCCTATTTTCCTATTTTTGCCTAAAAACTGGAAGTAAAACACCATTTTAAAATCACAAGTAAAGCGTTCGAAGAAAATGTGATTTTTTTTTTTTTTATAAGCCATATAAACATTTGGATAAGTTATTTTAAAAAGATAAAGTTTAGCTACATAATTGGTCTACTATAATATTACTCAATGTTTTTTTATTGAAAGTAAATTTTGACAATTCTATCGTTAGATTATATTTTCTTCTTATACTCTCTATGTTTGCAAAATTTATAGGAAATTAAACAGCAATAACTATGTTATTAATAAATTGTAAGTTTTTGTAATTTTAAATTATGCTTAAAATATAAGTTTATAAATCATATATTAAATAACATCCGATTGATACAAAATTTGATACGTGCAATTCAACAATTAAATTTTCAAAATATGTAGTCTATTTTATTGAGTAAAGTTGTACCCTTAAGTTGCAACCAATTTTGTAACTAAATTCTGTCCATTTTTAAATAGATAAAGTTTAGTTACAAATTTAGTTGTAGTTACCACCTTACTTAATATTTTTTTATTGGAGGTAAATTTTGACAAAAATCCACCATTGGATTTGTAAGGACACGTTTCGCTTGAACAGCCCAAAAGTGAAAAATGACTAAAGACCCAAAGAATCCAAAGAGCCCAAAACAATGAATTTGTAAAAAGTAGGATAGAACTGAATTTCAATGTGTTAGACAATAATAACAGTAGGTTAGATGATAATTGAAAGATAAACGGTTTAATGCAAAGAAAATCCTCATCGGCAAAGTCCGAGGATGGTAGTTCTTATATATTTCTTTCAGACTTAAACACTATTACAATTCTTGAGTATATAGTGTTTTTTCCTTTCATAAATTATATGATCCTCCCCTTGTAATGAAGATTTCATTCTTTATATTCACCCTCACCACTTCATATCAACCCTCCACGTGTAGACCAGATTGTTGACTTTGATACTTGTCTCAATAACACCTTCCTGAAGTCTTCATGGGTAGCTATAAGGCTGAATATTACTATGTAGGTATCACCTCCACATTAATGCGGCCAGGGAGTTAGCTGCAAAGTATTTAATGTGGTGGTAGCAGCTTTCTCTTAGATATTTCTCGGCTTCCCTTTGCCCTATTCTCTCATGATGTTTGTCTTTACCAGTAGAATCGTCCGAAGTATTGCTCTCGATGGCAGATCAACTCTTCTAACCTCTACTCTACTGAGCTGAGGAGGCATTTCTCCTCAAACTACCTTCCCAAACCCTCATGACCGTAATTCTTCCATAATTCACTGATTTGTACTTCTTCGCTAACATATACTTGTCCTCGAACTACTAAATGTCCTCGGACAAATCCCATGGCCCAATATACATTCCTGGGCCTCTCATCCCTACAATAGCCGCTCGAAATTCTCTTCTTTTGCTCATCAGAAAAAATGAGGATTTCGATATTATAACAATTCTACTTTTCTCTTACATCACCTCTGTCTATGTAGGTGTCTTTTCAACTGCCTAGAAGCACGCTCCTGATGCTTCGGCATCCAAGACGCACTTGCATTTAATTTCTGTGACTCCATGTGCTCCACGTTCTACGGTACGATGGAAATCCAACAGTTGAAGATTTTATGGGGACTTAGGCGGGAATTCTCCCGCTTGCTTTTCCCCTCATACATATATTGCCTGAAGATTTCATTTGCTTCACTTTTTGCACTCTGAAATCTTAAGAACTAGTCCGAGGAGCCCTTCTTCCATTCTGTAAGTCGTTTTTAGTGCTTTCTTCTTCTCATCTTCTCTTCCGTTTCTTTTATTTAGAGCCCTTTCTTCCTCGACCTCCCTAACTTCACCTTGTCTCGCTACTACCTTCAATTTTTCTTTCACATGGGTAGATTTGCTTACCTAGTAGACACTCCAGAGGGTATAGATAGCTTCAAAATTTAATACTGAATCTCACCGGGGGTTTCCATTAGGTATTTTAAATAGGAGGAATGGCACACTATGAGGCGGAGGGAGAAGTAGGAATCCCTATGATTGCCTTTATAGAGAGATGGATGATAATCTATATGGGTAGAATAACTAGGAATTACTTAATTGCTTAGGAATTACTTAATTGCTCACAGACTTTACCCTACCTAGTGTGCCCCCAATATGTTTAGGATTCTAGGTAGTGTAGATGCCCTCAATGAGAAAATGGTTGTGAACCTCACCCATCATGACGTTAATTGGGTTTACAACTGCCATAAACTAACAGGGTAAGGGTATTACTTAAAAACTAGAGTTCTTGAGGTTAGGCTCATATCGTGTCTCCCTGAGTCTAACAAGGGTATGAATAAGGACTATCTAATCATCTCAGGGGAGTGGCACGATGGGCTTCACTGTCCAACCAAAGAAGGGACACCAGGTGGGGTATTTAGCCTAGGTTTATTACTCTAACAATACCCTTTTTTCTTACTAACATTTCCTTTCCTCACCCTTTCTATTCATACTCGTAATTTTGTTTTTTTTTATATGCACTATTTTCTGACGATATTTTTTTTGATGAACCCGTAGATAAATACTCTGCTATCCTAAACTTTAGTCTTGTTAATGAGCCAGACTTGACAAAAATACTCAAGGCCGAGATATTTGTCCACACAGATGGGCAATTAAGAGTAGCCCATCTCATCCTCGACTACAATCCCCTATCATCCAGCTTTCATGCACCTAAGTATGTGATCAAAGCGAAAGATCGCCGCCTACACTTGATCAACATCACCGTACCGGGTTTTCTTAACCCTAGCCCTACTCTAGAAGGTGTATAACAGGTAGAACTACCCTTCCAGTACACAGCTAAGGAAGAAGCAGCTCTTTCTCAACCAGAAATCAAGGAAGAAGAAGAAGAAGAAAAAGTGGTCTAAGTATTAGACTCCGAGGATGACTTCGAGGTCTTTAACTAGCCCCAATCCCCAAAAACTCCATCTGGTGATTTTAGCCACCTTTTCCCAGTCGAAGTTAGCCACACCCAGGGAGCTTTAACCATTCCTAACGCGATGGTGTTACAATGCAAGACTAAGTCAAGCCTTCTGGACCTGCTTAAGTCCCACACAAGAGGCAATGTGCCCGAAAAGGCAATCCAGACCAAGCCTTCCACCCCTTCAAATACTCAAGCTCCCTAACCCAATCCTATTAACAAGAAAAGGAAAATGGACCAGAAAGGTAAGGAAGTGATGGAGGAAGGAAAATGTCTTCCTTCCAAGGAAGTTGAGCCCTAAAAGGGGAAAGCAGCTAAAACTACTCACACAAGGTCCTTAAGTGAAGGATCCATGGCGGAGATAGGGCATGACCGCCAAGTTAAGGTACCAGCCTAGAACCCCCCCTTGGTGTTGGACGAAGCTCGTCTTCTAACAAATGCTTCTATAAGGAACTTCTAGCATGAGAAGGCTGGGTATGTGGCCAATGTCGTGGAGCAAACCTTTTTGCTGCCCGGAAACGTGGCCGACCTAAGGGCTATGAGGAAACACGAAGTGTTTCTAAGCTTGAAGATAGACCTTCCACTTGTAAGTTTTTTATTATTATTTAGTATTCCTATCACTTTCTCTTATTACCTCATTGTTATTTTTGTTTGTGTTTTTTTTTTTTTTACAAGCTGTTCAATCTGCACACATGGTCAAAGAGTTGGTGACCAACTTCCATAAGCAAATGACGGATGAAGAGGCAAGGTGGATAGCTGCTGTGGAAGCCTTTTCCCTGGCCGAGAAGAGAATCCAAGAACTCAATAACCAACTGACCGAGGCTGACAAGGACAGGAAGAGTGCCGAGGCTGCCTTGCACGTGACCAAGAAACAACTTCGCTTGACTAAGGATCTGTTATCTATAGGTAAGGAGTAGGTAAGGAGCAGATAAGGACCTTGAAGACGAAGCTGGAAGAGGCGGAGAAAGCTGCAGAAAAGGCCAAGTAGGATGGTTACGACGTGAGGGTGGCAAAGACTGAGGAGGCTCTTAGTGTTGAAGTCTTTGGGGTATGTAGAACTTACTGCCTCCAAGTATGGAACGAGGTCCTCAACCAGGCTAGAGTTGAGGCCTCTTTTACCTTTAGAAGAGCAGAGAATGTTTACTATCCCCCTACAATCTGAGCATCAGGCCCTTCAAGCTCCAGAGCTGAAATTGCCTCCAAGAACTCAATAACCAACTAACTGAGGCTGATTGAGAGAGGAAGAGTGCCAAGGCTGCCTTGCACGTGGCCGAGAAACAGTTTTGCCTGACTAAGGATCTATTTTTTGCTGCTAAGGAGCAGATAAGGACCTTGAAGACAAAGCTGGAAGAGGCAAAGAAAGCTGCAAAAAAGGCCGAGCAGGAGGGTTACAACATAGGGGTGGCAAAGATTGAGGAGGCTTTCAGTGCTGAAGTCTCTAGGGTGTGTAGAACTTACTGCCTCCAAGTATGGAATGAAGCCCTCAGCCAGGATGGAGTTAAGGCCTCTTTTTCCCTTAAGAGAGCAGAGAATGTCTACTATCCCCCTGCAATCTGAGCATCTGGCCCTTCAAGCTCCAAAATTGAAATTGCCTCCAAGGAGATGGATCCTAGCAAGGACAGCCCTGCCAAGGCCCTCTTTTCTTCCAATAGTCCTTCTAAAGAGGCAGAATTGACTGAGGTCACTGAAAGGGAGAAGGATACAACCAAAGGAGTGGCCTCCGATGTTACCAAGCCTCCAACTGCGCCCAATGACACCTCTATGGGTAAGGAGGCCTCTCAGAGCGTAGAGATTGTTCTAGCAACCCTTCCTATACCTGCCAAGGAGGATCCCAAGGGCAAAGGTCCAGCCTCCACAACAGCTAAAATTGTCAAATCCACCAAGGCCATAGGAAAAGACAACCCTTCACTGAAGATCAAATAGGGCTTAAGCTAAAGTGTATAGACTTTTTGTTTTTATGTAGCTGTTGTTTACATTTGCAAAGTTTGTACTTATTTTGCCTTTTCTAAGGCTTAACTTAATGGTAATTAAGAGCTTTCTTTTATGCTTGTGTACTTGTGTAAATTCTGATATAACTTTCGCTTTACCTTACATTTAATTGATATAAAAATGAGATATAATTTTATTCAACTTAAGATATACCTATATCCTTGACTTCAGCAATTATCTGTACAAGTGATAGTGTAGGTTCTACAATCTACATAACCAATAGCAGAACAGACTGAACCTTCCAATCTCTAATAAAAAGTAATTTTAACTTCAAAAGCATACCTTACATGTTTGAAACAAACAGCTCATATGACAATGTATACTTTGGGCTTTCCTTTTCAATCTCATAAACCATGTACTTACAATGTCACATGCTCATCCATTTAACATCATATTAAAGCAGTAGTAGGTGTTAATTCACCCATAGTTTATGGTTCGAGGAGCCAAATATGACCAAAGTTCTGTTTAACATCTAGAGAGATACCGAATAGTGTTAATTTACCCAAAGTATATGGTTCGAGAAGCCAAATATGACCAAAGTTCTGTTTAACACATGAATATTTGCTTTTAGGAATATTAATTTACCCAAGGTATGTAGTCCGAGGAGACAGACATGACCATGATTCTATTTGATACTCAAACAAATAATGAGGAGTATTAATTTACCCAAGGTATGTGGTCCGAAGGACCAGACATGACCGAGATTCTGTTCAATACTCAAACAAGTAATCATTAATATTAATTTACCCAAAGTATGTGGTCCGAGGAGCCAGGCATGACCGAGTTTCTATTTAATATTCAAACAAGTAATGAGGAGTACTAATTTACCCAAGTTATGTAGTCCGAGGAGTCAGGCATGACCAAGATTTTGTTAAATACTCAAACAAGTAATGAGGAGTACTAATTTACCTAAGGTATGTGGTCCGAGGAGCCAGACATGACCGAGATTCTGTTTAATATTCAAACAAGTAATAAACATAACACATAATGTCAGAAATAAAAACAGGGCAGAGCTACCTTTCATTAATAATAGTACATTCGCAAGTTATTTACATTCCAAGGACGTGGTATGACATTTTCATCTAAATATTATAGGAAATAAGCACTTATACCAGCTATCGAGGTGATACAGTATGACCTTCCTAATTGGGCCCTAACTTTCCCCATGCTCAGTTTTTTGCAGTACCCACAACCTTTCTTAATACCAAGTCTCCTAAGGCCAAGGGCTTTTCCCTCACCGTTGTATCATATCCTTACTTGAGCTTCTACTGATAAGACGCCAACTGAACCATGACAGTTTCTCTTTGCTCCTCAATTAAATCCAGGCTCTTCTCTAATAGGTTATTGTTGTTGTATGGAATGAACAAGCTTGTCCTCAATGTTGGAAACCCAATCTCTAGAGGGATCACAGCCTCGGACCCATAAGTCATTGAAAATGGTGTTTCCCCTATTGATCGACGAGGGGTAGTCCAATATATCCAAAGGAAATGTGGTAACTCTTCCACCCATTTACCCTTTGCATCATCCAACCTCTTCTTAAGCCCATTCACTATAACCTTATTAACAGTCTTGGTTTGCCCATTCTCCTGTGGATGGGCCGGAGTTGAATATCTATTCTTAATACCTAAATCACAACAGTACTTTCTAAAAGTTTTACTATCAAACCAAAGCCCATTGTCCGAGATGAGGGCGTGAGGAATCCCAAACCAAGTAACAATATTTTTCCACATAAACCTTTTTGCATCCATATCCCTAATATTAGCTAGTGGCTCCACTTCAACCCACTTGGTAAAGTAATCAGTGCCGACTAGAAGTCATCTCCTATTTCCTATTGCCTTAGGGAAATGTCCTACAATATCCAAGCCCCATTGAGCAAAAGGCTAGGGACTAGACTGAGGATTAAGGACACCCCCTACCTGATAAATGTTTGGAGCAAATCTCTGACATTGGTCACATTTCTTTACGTATTCTTGTGCCTCCTTTTGCATACTTGGCCACCAATATCCTTAAGTGAGGGCCCTGTGAGACAGTGATATGCCTCATGTATGACTTCTACAATTCCCTTCGTGTAATTCTTCTAAGAGTGGCTCTACTGCCTCAGGATGGACGCATAGCAAATACGGCCCAGAAAAAGAGCACCTATATAACTTTTGATCCTCAGACAACTAAAAACAAGAGGCTTTTCTTTGCACTTTATCAGCCCCTTCCCTTCGAGCAAAATATCATCCTTAAGGAACATAACTATAGGGTCCATCCAACTAGGTCACACTCTAATTCGATGAATCTGGACCCTCTCTCTTCTTATCTAAGTAGGCTTACATAAATCCTCAACTAGGATAACCCGAGGTAAACTCTGCACCGAGGAGGTTGCGAGAGTGGCAAGAGAGTCAACGTGCGTATTTCTGCTTCTAGGGATTTGTTGTAAAGTGAAAGACTCGAATCTTGATTGCAAGTGCCTAACTTGATTCAAATACCTCTGCATTCTCAAATCCTTAGCCTCCAACTCTCCCTTCACTTGGCTTACAACCAATCTTGAATCCGAGAATACATTTACTGCTCTTCCTCCCATTTTCTGAACCATAGCTATCCCTACCAACAAAGCTTCATACTCAACCTCATTATTTGTGGCCGAGAAGCCCAACCTCAAGGATTTCTCAATAGTGATCCCTTTAGGAGATATCACAACTAGCCCTATTCCAGATCCTCTATGATTAGCTACACCATCAATGTATACCCTCCAAGATAGGGGTCCTTGTAAGGAAACCATTTCAATTGATTTTTCATCCATTAGCTGTTTTTCCCTATCCACTTCCAATGGAGACTTAGTAAACTCGGCCACCAAATCTGCAAGGACTTGGCCTTTAACAGAAGTGCGAGGCACATACTTAATATCAAAAGCCCCTAGGATCGTTCCCCATTTTGCAATTCTCCCGGTGTAATCAGCTTTCCGTAGTAGTAATTGAACAGGAAGTTGGGTTAAAATCACAACCGTGTGAGCTTGGAAGTAATAAGGAAGCTTCCGTGTAGCATGCACTATTACCAAGATGACCTTCTCCAATGGTAGATAATGAACTTCTGCTTCATGCAACGATTTGCTCACATAATAAACTGGCTTCTACACTCCATTGCTAACTTATATCAGTACTAAGCTTACTGTATGAGAGGCTACAGCGATGTAAGCAAATAGAACCTTTTCATCCTCGGGCTTGGACATAATGGATGGCCGAGAAAGATACTCCTTCAGCTGCTGGAAGGCTAGGGCACACTCTTCGGTTCATTCAAATCCTTTCCATTTATGCAACAACTGGAAGAAATGCCTACACTTGTCTACTGACCGAGAGATGATTCGGTTCAAAGCAGTAGTCATTTCTGTTAACTTCTGGACTTCTTTGGGATTTCGATGAGATTGCAAATTGTTAATTGCCCTAATTTGGTCAGGGTTGACCTTAATTTTACGATGAGTGACCATATAACTCAAAAATTTGCATAAGCTAACACCAAAAGAACACTTAAACCGTCAAGACGTAGTTTATGCTTTTTTAGTATTTCAAAAATCTTCCTGAGGTCATTCACATGCTCGGACTCGACCTTATTCTTCACCACCATATCATCTATGTAGACTTCAATGTTTTTGCCAAGTTGAGGCTCAAACATCCTGGTCGTCATCCTCTGATAAGTTGACCTTGTGTTCTTTAGTCTAAAGGGCATTACTTTGTAGTAGTAATTCCCAATGGGTGTAACAAAAGCAGTCTTCTCTTGGTCATTTAGAGCCAAAGGTATTTGATGGTATTCCTGAAATGCATCCAAAAAACTCATTCGAGGATGTCCCACTGTTGTATCCACCAATTGGTCGATCGGTGGCATTGGGAAGGGGTCTTTTAGGCAAGTTTTGTTTAAATTAGTAAAGTTCACACACACTCGTTACTTCCCATTCTTTTTCTTTACTACCACGGTATTGGCCAGCTACTCAGGATAGAACACTTCTTTTATTGCTCCCGCCTGTTTAAGCTTGGTTACCTCCTCATTAATAGCATTAGAATGCTCTTTAGAAGAGCGCCGATGTGGCTGTTTTTTCAGAGTGATAGCTGGATTAACATTTAAGTGATGACAAATAAAACTTGGGTCCACCCTAGGAGCCTTATAAGCGCTCAATGCAAACACGTCAACATTCTTTCTAAGAAACACAATTAGCTCCTTCTTCTCCCAAGGGGGTAACTGGATTCTCACCTGGAAAAACTTCTTCTCGTCATCATCAATGACAATTTTCTCTAACTCTTCACACTTTGCCCCTTTACGGTTGCTTTCGAGGACAAGACTGCTTTCTTTGATTGCTACAAACTCTTCTCTACAAGGGTCTAGGACTCTCCTCCAGTCTAATGCCTAATAACGGCTACTAAACACTACCTAGCCATAGACTGACTCCCGATTAGCTCCTCGACTTAGTCCCCTGATGGATACTTCACCTTCAAGTGCAAGGTGGAAGAAACAGCCCCCAGGGCACGAAGCTAGGGTCTTACCATAATAGCAGTGTAAGGGGAATAGGCATCTACCACAATGAAATCTACCTCTACTACTTCTGATCTTGCCTGAATAGGTAACCTGATTTGGCCATTCGAGATAACTATTTTCCCATCAAACCCTGCTAAAAGAGAATCATAGCAGGTCAAGTCCTCAGGTTTCAGTTTTAGTCCCTTATACAAATCAAGATACATGATCTCTGCACCGCTACCTTGATCTACCAAAACCTTTTTCACATCATGCCCTCCAATCCTAAGGGTAACCATTAGGGCGTCATCGTGTGGTTGCAAGGTTCCCACTTTATCCTCGTCTGAGAAGCTCAAAGTTGGTCGGGTTCTAACCTACTCCTTTTGGGATCAGAGGTCTGATCTTTAGCAAACGACTGGGCTATAGACATCACCCTGGATGGGAGGGAGCCAGTCCTACCTGGTGCAGCAAGAATAACACTAATTGTCCCCAAAGGTGATCTTGAAAAAGTATCCCTTTAAGGTCCTAACCTTGCCTAGCCTCCTTGCCCATTGGGTTGATACAAAAACTGTTTTAACTTCCCAACTCTAACCAGCTGTTCTAAATGACTTCACAAATTCCTGCAATCTTCTATGGTGTGTCCTCGCTCCTAGTGATATTGGCAATGAAGGCTTTGGTTGCGCTTCGTAGGGTCTCCCCCATCTTATTTGGCCATTTAAAATACGGCTCATTCTTAATTTTTTTCTAAAATTTGGTGCACAGGTTCTCGGAACACAGTGCTAACCGTTTGAGCAGCAGTAGATCCAGAATGCCCAACAAAATCTCTTTGAGGTCGATTGTTATTATACCTCTCCAACCTGAAATCCCTTCGATCCTAAGGGAGTACTTTAGCTTTCCCCTTCCCTTGTTGTTGGTCCTTCTCGACCCTTTTGTACTTATCAATATGATCCATGAGCTGACGTACACTCTTAATAGGTTTTCTTGTCAAAGATTTAAAAAAAAAAAATTGTGCTCAGCAGGCAGACCGACCTTGAAAGTCCTTATAGCCACCCCGTCAAAATTTACATCTATCTCATTAAACATCTTCTAGTATCTGTCAGAGTACGTTTTCAGGGTTTCCCCTTCTCGCATGCCCTAGTAAGCTCCTTAAAGGAGTTAATAGAACCTTCCTTCTGACCATTAAACCACCTCATCGCCATAGGCCCCAAACTGGATGGGAATACCTTGCACATCAAGGTCTCATTCTTTAAGTGAACAACCATTCTCTGGTTGAAGTATCTAACATGCTCCACAAGGTCTGTTCTGCCATTATACAGGGTAAATGTTGGTTGTGTAAACTGCTGATGAAGTTTCCCTCCCTCAATCCTTCACGTAAAAGGTGATTTAGAAATCTAGCGCAAGGCGCGGCTCATAGCATCATTTCCCAAGCCTTCGCGAGATGGGCATCTACTTCTTAGCCTATAATGACGCTCCTTATCACACAAAAAATACTCACTAGGTAGAGTCCTTAATCTGGACCTATTTAATTAGATGCTAATTTTTTGCCTTTTTATATTCCAAACTTTCAGTTTCTTAAAACAATTAAAACAAAAAACTAACACATGTTCACTAGTCACCATCACCAGTCCAGCACCACCAACTTCACCGGCTCCACTAGAAAGAGATCACCAACATTATCATCAGCCATCCACTATTGCCGCTAGGTCCACACCTTAGCTGCCAAGTCCACACCTTAGCTGCCAAGTCCACACCAACACATGGGTTTGCTGTGTTTATTTTGCTATGTGGCACGATGCTTCGTGGCTTTCTATTCTTGAAAATTTTCAGTTTCCGTGATGCTGATTGATTAATTGTGGTAATCAAAGTACGAAAAAAAGGTTATGTACTGACTTGTACCAATTTGTGGTTGAATATCTAGTAAATTTTTTTTTGCTAACTAGCTGGCTGGCTTAGGTGTGGACCTGGCAGCAGCAGTGGATGGCCGATGACAATGTTGGTGATCTCTTTCTATTGGAGTCGGCAAAGCTGGTGGTGATGGACCGGTGATGGTGGCTGGTGAACATGTGTTGGTTTTTTGTTTAATTTTTTTAGGAAACTGAAAGTTTGGAATATAAAAGGGCAAAAAGTTAGCATCTAATTAAATAGGTGGACATGTGTCAAATTTTTTATTTGTGGAGCATAGAGTGGAGCAGGGAGAGTGGTATAGAAGATTTGGACTCTCATATTTAACTCCAAAATTAAGAAATAAAACTCTCTTTAAAAATAAATAATTTAGGACATATGGTATAAAATTTGACTTTAATTATAGAATCTAATCCTAGCTGCAGCAAAAGTCTCAACATATGTCAATTGTATTTCATTTTCCCACATTCGTAGACTTGGCAACTCTGTTGCTCTCAACCTTGCAAAACATGCACGACATGTCGCGGGTTTAAAGGTGTGGATGGAGGATGTTCCCCCACATCTCTATTCTGTTTTGTTAACTGACCATGGTTGATTTATTTTAATGAAATTCAAGTCTTGATTCTCAAAATAATAATAATAATAATAATAATCAAAACATTAGTATACTATTTCCGAAATTTAATTAGTAAGACTTTCACTTTTAGAACATATTTTGAATCTTGTACAAAAGAAAGATAAGAAAATTAGATTGAGAAGGGGAAAGGTTTTATTATGTGAAACAATATTTTTCTATCATCTAACATAATGTGTTGGAAACTTTTTTTTTTTTTGACTGAAAGTGTTGGAAATTTCTAAATAAATGATAAGAATATACCCATTTAAGTAAATCTATGACCTCCATTAATTAAATAATTTTTTTGAAAAAACTTTCATTAAAGGTGCATTTGGATATCGCTTATTTTGCTGAAAACTGAAAATAATAAAAAAGAAATTTTGATTACTATTCATAAATGAAAATACTGTTTATTTTTCTATTTGCACTGTTCATGTCCTATGAACAGTGCAAGATGCACGGGTCCAGAAACAAAAAAAAAAAAACAAAAAAAAAAAAAACGCAAAATGCAAAACACTCACTTCCAAAACGCAATCCAAACGCCACCTAATTATAAAAAAATGTTATATCTATAATATTTTTACAATTTTAATTTTTTAGGTTTAAAAAGTTTACTTTCACAAAATATTTTAAGTATTAAATTATTAATTGTAAACTAAAAAGTAATTTTAGTGATATATTTAAAATTAAAAACCAAAAACAATTTACCAAATTAGATTAACTTACTCCAATATTCCCGAAATACTTAACTTACTTATTAAGATAGAAATTGACGTGTCAAATTCGCGTGGCAGATTGATTCTGAATCTAATCATCCATAATCCTAATCCTAGTCGGCATGGGAGTGTGAAAAGGACAAACACAGCATGGAAATTACCGAAGCCTATTGTTTCTCACGGGCTAGCCAATAGTCAATAGCCTCCTCGTGCACTTTTTTTTTTTTTTTTTTTCACACTCACAAAGTCACATGTCACAACTCAACATCTCTTTTCTCGAGATTGTTGCGTATTCCTTCTACTACGCTACGTCACCTTAGTGAATTCACTTGGATTTATTTATTTATTTTTATAAATAAATCTCATTCACTTGTATTAATTACATAATTAAATTAGATAAATAAATAAAACTAAATGTATGTACATATTTTTTATTCACAAATCGTATTTATGGGTAAAAAAAATTAAATGGTAGTGGTGGTTTTTTTTTTTTTTTTCTATTAAACGCAATTTTTCTATTGTGATATATTAATTTATGTATTTTTTTTAGTGAAAATTAATCTATATATATATATATATAAAATAATAATAATAGGTAAAGTTGAAAGAAAATCCAATTAGATTTCAAATTGAAATTCAATTAGAGTCTAATTTTGCACCACATGTCCTATCTAATCTAAGTTTTTTTTTATTTTTGTGCCAAGTGAGTTAATTCTATGTAAAAATTGAGTTTCAATTAGAATTTAATTTTGCGACATGTATCCTATTTAATCTAAGTTTTTTAATTTTTTTTGCGCTAAATGAGTTAATTTCGTCTAAAAAATGAGGAGTTCAATATAAGTAAACTATAAAAAATATAATTTTTAAATGATCTTATATTTATGAGCCTTCTTTTTTATAAAACTAAAAACGATTCAAGTTTATAAGTCATATATATATATATATATATATATATATATATGTCCCATCTAATTGAATTTTTTCAATTTTTATGCCAAATGAGTTAATCTAGTGTAGAAAATGAGAAGTCCAATATAAATAAATCATACAAAACATAATCATATATCTAACACTATATATAAAATTAGAGGAAGAGAGAGTTGGAATGATTTTATTTTTATGAGCATTTTTTTTTTTGTATAACTAAAAACAATTCAAACTTAAAAGTCACACACACACACACACACATATATAAATAGGTAAAGTTTAAAGAAAATCCAAATAGATTCTACAATTGACGTCCAATTTTGCATCATATATCCTAAATTATTTATTTTCAGGGAGATTTTTATTTCTTAATTTTTGAATCAAATATGGGACCATATCAAAAATATTAATTCAAGTGAGTTGTTGTGTACAAAAACCAAATAGTCTAGAATTAATGAACATACAAATATTTTTAAAAATAGACAATTTACATTTTTTATCTAATAACATTCTTACAATACTTTTTAAAGAGTTAAAAAAATATAAGAATGACTATCAATAATATTTAAATTATATATGTAAGAATTATATTATGCATCTTAATGTGTATCTTTTAAGTATATCCATGCATATGCATGGAGTTATAAGCTAGTTCTAATAGTGAAAGAGACTTGTAGGTGTAGCTCAATTTAGCATTTTCACAATTCAAATTCTCTTATTTATTGTAACTATCAAATTATTAAAGCAAAATAAAGTGAAATTAGGAATATTACAAATTTTACCATGTAATCCTTATAAATTAATATGACACTGATCATAAAAAAAATTATAACTATTTAGAGCACTAGCATTAGATGTTGTAAAAAAAAAAGTCATTTTGACACATCATAAAGCTATATTTTCTATTTTAACACACCATTTTATAATACACTCTAAATCAAATGTTTTATTTTACAATTCAATACATTAAAATAATATTAACTCAATTAACTACTATCACTACAACCAACAACCATCGCTTGGTAGTGGCCACCATCTAGCCACTACCGCCACAACCACTCAAAACTACAATAATAAAACCCTAAAATCAGCCCCCTCCACCACACATAACTTGTAGCCACCACCACCACAAACCCTTCACCATGCACAGCCCACCAGCCACCACCACCAACCAAAACTTCCAAAATAAAACCTTAAAATCAACCCAAAACAAAAATAAAAACAAGTTGAGATGAACCCGTGGGCAAGATCTACTGTGCTAGGCAAGATTGACAACGACGAAGGCTGGGCAAGATCGGCCTTGGGTTGAGAACACAAATAGCTGAAGGGATCGGCGGCAGCTAGAGAGGGTGAGACTGTGAGAGTGAGAGGAACAGAGGGGAGAGAGAGAGAGAGAGAGAGAGAGAGAGAGAGGGCTAAGAGGGAGTCCAAATCTTCTATCCCACTTTTCCTGCTCCACTCTATACTCCACTAATAAAAATTTGCCACGTGTTCACCTAATTAATTAAATACTATCATTTATTGACTTATTAATGCTACCGTTATTAATTAATAAGTCAATAAATGATAGTATTTAATTAATTAGGTGAACACGTGGCAAGTTTTTATTAGTGGAGTATAAAATGGAGCAGGAAAAGTGGGACAGAAGATTTGGACTCGCTAAGAGGCAACAAAAGAGAGAACGTTGTGGGATGTTTAAGATTATTGTGTACGCTTCCAAATTTAAGATTTACTATTCACTAATACCAAATATTTTGGCATTTAGAACATTTTATGTGAGATTTTTTTTGTTGTTTGCCAAATATTTTGTATTTGACACACCTGATACTAGTATTCTTACGAATTTAATGTTTTTATTATTTGAAATTGAATTGAAATGAAATTAGGTATTTATATTTATGAATTATATTAATTTTGTAATCTCAACAACACGAGTCATGACATAAACAGGTCCAATTACAAAGATCACAGAAGAAACAACGAAAAGCCAGAAACTCCGGGCATTAAAAGTTTTTTTTTAAAGTAAAAATAACAAGAAAACCTAGTTATAAAAAGAGAAAGAAAAAGAAAAAGAAAAAGAAAAAGTCAGGTGTTGGACCCAAACCCTATTTAAACTGGATCCATGACTTTCCCCTCATCCACCCTCCAACACTTTTTGGTTTCTTTCCCTCCCATACCACACCCACTAGAATTTTTTAGAATTAGAATTAGAAAAGTCGCGTTTCACGAACTTTCTCCGAAACCACGCCCCTCAAAAACGACCAATTTCTTCTCTCTCTCGATTCGATCCCAGAGCATCTATTTTTCTTCTCAGGGTAGGGTTTGCTCGAGAGATACACTTAGGGTTTATATGACCGATTCTTTTCTCTGATCATGCTGATGGCGGACGACGGGTCTGAATTCTGGACACGTGGCGATTTCTCTGCCGTTGATGATGATGGTTGTGATTTTTTTGGTGGTGGCAGCGGCGAGGACTTGTCCATCGACATCAATACGCTGCTTGACATTCTTGGAGAAGATCCCCAGCCTTCTTCTTCACAATTGCAATTGCAGGTCCAATTCAATTCAATTGTGTAGTTAGCTTCTGGTACTTTAAAAAAAAGAACCCTAGATAGTCTCTTTAATCATTGAATTTTGACTCTAAAGGAATAATCAAATGTCGAGGGGGGGTTTATGAATGAGGATTATCATCCTTTGTCGAAGAAATCTCAGCTTAGTAGAGTGTTGTAGGAATGGTGATTTTGGTTTTATACTGTTTCTCATTGTTAATTTTTTATTTCGTATTTGTAGCCTAGCTTACAATTTTTTAATGAATCTGCCGATTTGGATAAGTTCAGAATTAAGGGTTACTTACTATGGATAAGTTCAGTATTATGGGTTGAATTGGTTTCTTTTTCCGTTGAGATGTTAAGAACAGAGTGTGGAATCTGATGGACATGGATTAAGCTTTATGAACTGGAGCTTTGAACTGTCAATTTGATGAGCTTGCTAATCTTTGGGTGTTTTTATTTATTTTTTGGTGGCGGAGGAACTTTTGATGAGTTTCTGCTGACTTTTTGGTGGTTGAATTGCAGAGCAGTCCAGAGGGTTCATCTGTGAAATATGTGTCACAAGGTGAAGTAGCAGCTCCTAATGCTGTAATCAATGACAATCCCCAGTGTCAAAGTGGTAAACCATTTATGCTGGACTTTTTTTTTTTTTTCTCTTCTTCTTCTTCTTCTTCTTCTTCTTCCTTGTTTCTCATGAAATCCCTCAAAATATATTCTCTTTGAGCTAAGTAGTGGGGTATTGATGCCTCCTCAAAGGCCCTCAAACTATCTATCTATCTATATATATTGGGGACATATGGTAATACTCAGTGTTTACATATGATTTTTTTTTTTTTGGTTGATTTTTCTTGCTTATTGTTTAGGACCTCAGATGTCACAAGAAGCACCTTCGTTAGGGCCTGAGTTAATGGATCCTGTCACATTTTATAACTCAGATGCTTCAGATTCTGGGACAGGGGCCTCGGCTGCTTCATTTGATTCTGCTGAAAATTCAGCCATGGCTCCTGACTATAGAAACATGGAACCCCCAACACAGACAGGCTCTCCTGTGCATGCTTGCTCTGCGAGTCTCAAAGACTGGAATTTACAAGTATCAGGCCATGAGTCTTCCTTCACAGGGAGAGCTGGAGTTTCCCCGATTGAGATACCAACATTTAGTACAGCTTCCAGTTTTGCTGATAGAGATGCTCACAATGTTTCAGATTGTGTAGATAACTTGTATGTTGATTTCCCTAACAGTGAAACTGAAGAACAATGCAGGCATGTAGGGGAGGATGTTGATTCCAAATGTATGTAAACTCTTTACTGAGGATATTAATTGTTCTTAAGTATTTGTATAATGGCATTTATGTTTTGCATAGATAGTTTGCCTAGATCATTTTATGGTACGTCATGTTGTTTGTGAAAACTGAGGTGGAAGAACTTACTACATTTTTCTAATGGTTGCAGATCCTTCATACAACCCATTCTTTAACAGCTTTGGTGTAAATTCTGCACACTATGGTGCTTTTGCTGAAAATAGTATGGATACCTTCAGACCTCCCCAAGAAAATATTCCGTGTTCCTATATGGGAATATCATTAAGGGATGCAGATTTGTCTTCCCAAAATGTTACTTCTACTGAGTCTACTATCTGTCAAAGTTCTGATGTTATAAGTAACTTCACTGACCATTATTCTCCTATGCAATATTACATGGCTACAGATGATACATTTGATTTCTCACGGCATCATTTGCCTAGTAGTTATAGTTCTCAATTTTCAATGGGTAATCCAGAAATGATGACTAACACGAAGGATGAAATAGGGGAATTCTCAAATGAGAGTGCATGCTCAAGTAGTAAGGTGATTTTGAATGGCCAGAGGGGAATAATGGGTAGATCTGTCTCAGAGGTGTCAATGCCTAATCAGTCATATTTTTTATGTGAAGGCAATAATTATATGTCATCAATCAGTGGAAATTCATCATCTGATACTGAAAATTGTTCTATTGATGACAAGGCGTCGAAGAAACTGTTGATTTGTACTCAGTCATACTTGTCCAGCAAAGACCAAGCAACTTGTGTAAAGGATGAAGTAACTGATGAATTCATTGCACCTAGTAGCCATTCTGTGGAAGTAATTGATGAAGCTGTTAGTAGAAAGTCTTCTTACAGTGCTGATGCCAAACTTTGTGTTGACAAAGATGTGAAGCAGTCATCTGGTATTTCACATTCTCAATCAAGTCAGAAGCACATTCATGTAAAACATGAGAAAGAAGATGTGATTATTGCGTCTAAGAGAGCTTGTCATTCTCAAGATATAGCTAGTCAAATTGTTAGTAGATTTCCCACTAGTGGTGGACATTTGAATTCAAGTGCGATGGAACAATATGTGCCCTGTGCTCAGCCATCCATGTTGAGCAAGATTCAGTTGGATTGCATTAAGGGTGACAGTGAGACTAAACTGGTTCAATCTAAGACCGTGGGTTCTCATTTATCAGAAGTCACCCTTGATTTAAATTGTAAAAATTTTTCAGGCGAATACCATGTTGAGGACTCTGATATATGTATTATTGAAGATATGAGTCATCCTCCACACACAAATTATTCTCCAGCAATTGGGAACTCACTTATTACTTCACAACATTCTACATTTAGTGATTCTGTTCATTACACAGGAGTAGGAGGAACGAGGATTAAGAGTGATGAAAGATATATTTTACGAGTTGCATTGCAGGTTAGCTCTATTAGTTCGGGATTATCATCTTTAGTTTCTCTTGTTCTGGAAATATAACGCATCTATGGAATGCGAGAGGCTCCTATCTTTTAATTTAATATGATTTAAATTATATGTTGATGGTAATTTGTCACTGAAACCTTGTTGAAATTACAGTGTTCTATTCATTTCAGGATCTTTCGCAGCCAAAGTCAGAAGCTAGTCCACCAGATGGGGATTTGGCAGTCTCTCTTTTAAGACATCAGGTTTTAATTGTTCCATAATGTTATTTCTCTTTGAATTTAGGATGTTTGGGTTTTTTGGAATTCTGAGGTTTAAAATTGGGCAATGACATCTGAAGGTAGCAGAGAACATTTATGAGGACTTGAGAAGCAGTTTTAGGGCCCAATTAGAATCTTGTGATCAAGTGTGCAGGTGTCTTTTACAGCAATGTGATATGTACTCCGATGTGGGTGTTGATGCTTAGAGGCATTGCTACTCTATGCCAAAGAAGAAATGCTTACGAAATCTTAGTTTGCGTGATATTAAAAAGTGATTTTATTGTGTGATTATGGAAATCACTTCTAATTGCCTCTTCTGAGAAATTTAGTAAATAAGGTAGCGTTGGCATGCAAGCTTTAGATGATCCCTTATAAATGATCAAATAGCAAGCACTGTAAATTTGTTTTTGTTTGTTACAAACGTAAGCTATGAAATGGGTTATTGTATTCCAGCAAATGGAAAGAAAGATTGCCTAGGCTCTAGGAGTTACTCCCCCCTATGCTTCGTATTAGTGAAAAAAAAGAGAACAAACTTTCTACACTAATTAGAGTTTATTTTCCTCACTTGTGGATGGGGATCTTTGTATGAGAGTGTAGAATAGTTTTTTCGTGGTTAGCATGTTAACATCTATGAAGCCCGGGTGTGGATTTGGGTTCGGGTGCGGGTGCGGGTGCGGGTGCGGGTGTTGGATTGGACAATTTTTGAAAAAGTAGGGTGCGGGTGCAGGTGCGGTGGGATATGTTTACTAATAAATTATTAAATATATTTTTATTTACAAATTATTAAATATATTTTCATATAATGGTAAACATATACCAATTTAAGAGCAATAATAACTACAAATAATTCAGTAATTTCAATTTAAGTTGTTTAACCTACAAATAATTTGACAAACATAAAATAAGTTAATAACTAAATAAGAAATCAACTCAAGTTTTTATTTTTTATTTTTTACATGTATTTCGGCCAATCTCTCGGCAGATTTAGGCCGGATTCGGCCAGTTTCTGGCCGGTTTTGGCCCAAATCGGAGCCAAATAGGCCCAAATTGGAAAACAAAAAAAAGGACGCGAATCGGCGCGTTGCCCCAGTGTCGGGTGTGGCAGCCCTGGAGCTACACCCGTGCTTTCTAGGTTAAATCTACTTCCACTTGCTTGCTCATTCTGTGCTCTTTATAATTCCAACAATAGTATTCAAAAGTAGAACTAGATTCTGCCTTACTGCTTTGGTGACTGCTTTTTGTTTGCCTGTCTATTGAATGTTTGTCTGATTGTTGACCCGTTTATTTTTAACTGATTTCCTGGACAGAGAATTGCTTTGTCATGGATGGTTCAAAAGGAGACAGCTAGCTTCCACTGCTCTGGAGGGATTCTTGCAGATGATCAGGTTGATGTTCTCTCCTCTATTAAATTTTTTACACCACTTGATTGTAAGATGCCAAGGAACTGTGCTTAATTTTCTTCTGGGATTATATAACCATGTTCTTGCAGGGACTGGGAAAAACAGTATCAACAATTGCACTTATACTCAAAGAGAGGCCTCCATCTTTTAGAGCCTATCAAAATGTAAAACAAGGGAAGTTAGAGACTCTAAATTTGGATGAGGATGATGATGCTCCTCCTGCACTTAATGGCATGAAGCAAGATGCTAATTCACTTCAAGTGACATCAAATAGTCTGATGAAGAGCATGAACTCTTTGGTCCAAACTAAGGGAAGGCCATCTGCTGGAACCCTTATTGTTTGTCCCACTAGCGTTCTACGGCAATGGTTTGAGGAATTGAATAGTAAGGTAACCAGCAAAGCTAATCTCTCTGTGCTGGTATACCATGGAAGCAACAGGACAAAAGATCCTTATGAGCTGGCCAAATATGATGTTGTCCTCACAACATATTCAATTGTCAGCATGGAGGTCCCAAAGCAGTCTCTTGTTGATGAAGATGATGATGAGAAAGGGAAACTAGAAGATGATACTGGCTTCTCGTCCAGTAGGAAAAGGAAATGTCCTAGTTCTGATAAAAAATGTTCAAAGAATAAGAAGGGTTTGGATAGTGCACTGCTTGAGTCTGCTGCACGTCCTCTTGCAAAGGTGGCATGGTTTAGGGTTGTCCTGGATGAGGCCCAGAGCATCAAGAATCACAGAACTCAAGTGGCTCGTGCCTGTTGGGGTCTTCGTGCTAAACGTAGATGGTGCTTGTCTGGCACTCCAATCCAGAATGCAATTGATGATCTTTATAGTTACTTCAGATTTCTCAGATATGATCCTTATGCTCAATATACATCATTCTGTTCCACAATAAAGGTCCCAATCAATAGGAGTCCAAGCAAAGGGTACAAAAAACTACAAGCTGTCTTGAAGACAATAATGTTACGCCGCACTAAAGGTGATGCTTATTTTATATTTTACTTTCTGGATTTGTTTATATACATGTAGAAATTGTTAGACATGTTAAATTCTAATTCGCTATCCCATCTTGATGCTTATTGCTGGGCTGGTTTCTGATTCTGTGTCTTGTGATCATGAATACTCTTTCACAAATGGTCAGGCTTGCCTGGATGCTTTCGGAAATATTTCTCAATTGTTTTTTCTACATTTTGAAATATTCACTCTCTCTTTTTTTTGTGTGTGTGTGTGTGTGTGTGTGGCTAAAATGCAAAATCCAACCTCTAAGTTTTATCAGATTTCATTTTAGTCCTCTAACTTTGTTTTCATTCATTTCAGTCCTCAACTTTTCTTTCATTCATAAACTGATGTTTTGCTACTAGAAATCATGGAATCTATAATATATATATATATATAGAGTGGAAGCCTTTGACTTTTTCATGACTGATTCTAATATTTCTGCATAAGCTTTTGTAAGCCACATTTTTATTCTAATATATATTGTTATTTTAAACTAATTGGAAATCAGCTTTGTTTTAGACAAAGCAACCAAACACAAATAAATTATTTTCTTTGAATTATCTAATTTGAATTTTTATCTATTAATCTATATTATTATTTAAGGGGCTTTCCCTGTTTGGATTCCTTATTTTTTAATTAAAAAATGCCTCTACAGCCCTATGTTTAAGTAGAGACAAACTAAAGGACAATCCAGTAAAAATGCAACTCTAACTCCTACTAAAACATTGCCTAAAACATAGGACCACTCTCCTATTAATTTTCAAATTTATTTATTCACTTATAAATTAGATTTTTAAAATAAAAATTATATATATATATATAAATAAAAAAATGCAGTTTTTTTTTTCTACAAAATAGGACCACTAAAAAAAAAGAAAGTCTAATCGCATGCGCGAAGTGTGTGTGATGAGGCTAGTACTTATTAATTATATATGTATCATATATAATTTTGTTTTGGTATAAATTTTCCTTGCATTGCATGGGTTAGCGACTATTTAATTGATTTTTCCTGTGGTTTTCTGTGGTTTGCTTCGAGGCTGGTTACTGTGGCTTTTAATTAACATTTGTGGGTACAGTGATAAACACAGCTTTATGTTATCCATTGGGAAAGTATTGCATATTGGTTCACCTATCAACATCTAGGATCCATGAATATCCTGTCCAACTTCGTATGACTCAATAATTTAAACTGTACCTTGCCTTTTTTGGGGCTTTATTTTGTTTTATATGTCTATGCATCAACTCTCTACTGTTAATTTTAATTTTCTATGCAGTTGAATTCTTATAGTTAAGTACTGATGTGAAATGGTACTGCTCTGAGATATGATTATCTGATGGGAAAATAATTGTTTTCTGTAGACACACTTCTTGATGGGGAACCTATTATTAACCTACCACCAAAGTTTATAGAACTGAAAAAGGTGGATTTTTCAGATGAGGAACGTAATTTCTACTCCAGATTAGAGGCTGATTCACGTGCTCAGTTTCAAGTATGGTTTCATTAAGGAACTTTGGAGTTTGTTTCCTTTCTTTTCCTTGACATTGCATTGTTTTGATTTTTAAAAAAGCTTAATTTTGCTAGTTTTTATAATCATATTCTATTGATGTGGTGGTCATTTTATTTGCTTTAGATGGGTATTTCAACTGCATATTGTTTGTCATGCAGGAATATGCAGATGCTGGAACTGTCAAACAAAATTATGTTAACATCTTGCTGATGCTCTTGCGCCTTCGACAAGCTTGTGATCACCCCCTTCTTGTTAGGCCTTATGATTCAAGTTCTTTATGGAGATCCTCAGTTGAGATGGCAAAGAAGCTTCCTCAGGAAAAACAAATTTGGCTTTTGGATCGTTTAGAAGCATCTCAGGCAATTTGTGGCATCTGCAATGTATGTACTGACTTTTCCTTTCTCTATGGTTCTTGTTTGCGTGTGCACATGTATGCAGGTGTGCCTGCTTTAGTGTCGTTAGTTAAAGCGGTTTCAAACCATACTTTTCATAAACAGCTTTTTTAAACTTCCATTTTTTTTTCCTAGGTACAATTGTTTCAAAAAGCCCTATTTTCCAAAAACTAAAATGTAAGCTGTACCAAACCAGCACTTAATTGTTAAGATTTTTCTTTTTATTATTATTATTATTATTATTATTATTATTATTATTATTATTATTATTATATTTAAATTTTTTACATCTTTTCTATGGTTGCCTTCCTGCAGTAGATTTTTGTGTATGACATTTGGTCTTGTATACATGTTCTCGCAGTTTTCTAGAAATTCTTGTAAATTTGTGTGGTTAGTGCTGGTTTTAGCACAACTTGCATTTGCCTCTGTGCTCTGATCTGTGTACCAAAACTTTTATACTTTTTTCATCAATTTATTGTTGTAGCCAATGAGCTCTAGTTCAAATGGCAATTCCTCTCCTTGTACAAGGTGGAGGGTGAGGTTGTGGATGAAAGACCCACTATGTAATTTTTTTTCTCTTGGATAAGAAGACCCACTATGTATAACTTACCAGTCAAAAAAATTTTCTTGATTGTAGTAGAGTTCAATCAGGTGGATTCTTCTTCTATTCTCTTTTTTTATATATTAAGATCTGACTGTACATGAGTAGAAGTAGCATTTACTGTTCACTAGTTTATCAAGAATTAGTGTAATTATAAGAAAATTAACTAAATAAAGAGAATGGGGTTCATTATTTAGTGGTTGAGTTGTAGGATGGAATAGCTAAGATATTGTCCTCCAATTCTTATTTGGAATGCTTGGCAAGAGCAATGACAAGGGCATTAGCTCTTAAGGATGTCTAATCTCAGAGTGGAACAAATTACTCAAGTGGAATGCCCATTTTCATGATTGAATTTGTTTCCATCTTATCTGTGTTATTCAGTCTCAAATAAGCAAGATGTTACAAAGCAAATTCAGAATTATATTTTTGATGCAGGACAAAATCAAAACTGATGCAACACTGAATTTGAAGAGAGAGGGTGGGGGGGGGGGGGGTGGGGTGAACTAGTGATGAGCACTGAATTAAATAAAACTAAATTAAAATAACATTTTCATTGTGTGTCCCATATCAATTTCTACATAACTGGTGTTTGTGCCTTGTATGAAAGCGAGAGGTGCTATGGCTTTGATATGCTGGACAATTACATTTCTTAGATGAATGTATTAGATGCCTCTGTAGTGAATAAGGGAAAGTAACCAGTTTAACAAATTAGTGGTTGCTGAATCTTTTTTTTTTTTGTTGAGAAACAAGAACTGCTAAATGCGTGTGCGTGCACGCGCGCACACACTTAATTACAGTCTCACCAAGCTCCAACACACACTTAATTACACTCTCTCACCAATTTCAATTAGTGGTTGCTGAATCTGGTATGTCCAGGTCTATTTCTTTTGAAAGGATCCTCTATTATTTTTTTTACTTGATCTATTTATAAAAAAAAAAACCCTTTACTTCATCTATTGGCACTAATTGATGTTAAACAACCAAGCTACCATTATGATGGAAAAATGGTATAATAATAGCAGGTATATCTTTACACTCTGGTTCTTGTCATTTTATACTCTTAATGAATGTGTTTTTCTTGATCTTATCAAAAAAAAAAAAAAATTGTGTTTATCATGAGAATATCACTATGATGAGTACGTGGTTAACTCTCTCAATTATGGTGTATATTTAGAACTCCCTCTCTTCTGCAATAACTACTACCTATGCCTTTTCTTTTTAAATTCCATGGAGTTTTTCTTGCCAAATTAAAAATTGATGTGGTTTTTCTGTTCTGACAATCCTGCTAAATTCTCTATAGGATCCTCCTGAAGATGCTGTTGTTTCAATTTGTGGTCATGTTTTCTGCCATCAATGCATTAGTGAACATCTTATTGGTGATGATAAGCAGTGCCCTGTGACAAATTGCAAAGTTAGACTGTTTGCATCTTCAGTGTTCTCCAAAGCCACACTGAACAGTTCTCTCTCTGATGAGCCTGGTCAGGATGGTTCCCCCAATCGTTCTGTTTCTGAAGTTGTTGATGCAGCTGAGCATTTTTATGGGGGTAACTCGTATAATAGTTCTACCAAAATTAAGGCTGCTCTTGAGGTCCTGCATTCATTGTGTAAACCGCAAGGTTGTTCTTTAAGAGCTAGTTCTGCACAGAGCACTCTTGATGAAAATGCCATCTGTCACAACAACTCTGATGGAGAATTGTGTGAGGATAATGCTGATAGACAACATTTGGCTGTGGAGAGAAGTTCTAATAATTCAGTGAAGGTAGTTGGAGAGAAAGCCATAGTGTTTTCCCAGTGGACGAGGATGTTGGATTTGCTTGAAGCTTGTCTTAAAAATTCTTCCATTCAGTACAGAAGACTTGATGGAACAATGTCTGTTCTTGCCAGAGATAAAGCTGTGAAGGACTTTAACACCCTCCCAGAGGTTTGTGGGAATCATAGCATCTCTTAATATTTTTAATTGAATTTATGGGTTTTTCCAATCATTGTAGAGGGAGAAGGATGATCAAAGTATTTAGACATTTAGTCAACGTACTTCCCCTTGGACACATCTAAAATTTGAATTTTTTTGGCAGGTGTCTGTGATGATCATGTCTCTGAAAGCTGCTAGTCTTGGTCTCAACATGGTTGCAGCTTGCCATGTTCTTCTGCTGGACCTTTGGTGGAACCCTACTACTGAAGATCAAGCAATTGATAGAGCACACAGAATTGGGCAAACGCGTCCTGTTACAGTTTTGCGGTTAACAGTGAGAGATACGGTTGAAGATCGTATATTAGCCCTTCAGGTATTCTTGTAAATTATCTCTTTTATTTATTGTTAAGCTTTTTCAATCAGCAATTTGTCGACATTGATGACTTTGTAGTTCTCTTGACAATCTGGTTTTGTATTTCCTGTCTCCTGATATTCTTCTGTTGTATCATATCAAATTTATGGAACATGATGAATTTGGGAACAAGGAATCACCTTATTTTGGAGAGGTATATGCATGGTTGAAGACTTTTTCTACTTGTTTAACTGAATTTATTTGCCAAATCTATATGATGTCCTATCCCATTAAAATCCCTCCCATTTTTTCTCTACCTACTCGACCATGGCCGTAGCATTTGGAGTTAATGACCAAGGTCTCATCCATGGTTATTTAACCCTGTAGGTTCAAATAAAATTTAAATAAAAATTAAATATATTTTCAAAAAAATTTAAAAGTTTAAAGTTGATGGATCAATTCTACAAAATACAAAACATATATAAAATATCCGTGGTAAAAGATTTATGATAAAATACCTAATGAAAAATATTACTTATTGCACACTATAAGGTAAAATATAAAGAGATCAACAGATTTTTATTTAATTAAAATGAATAGCAATCACAAAATCCTTAAGCTATAGTAGATAGATATATAGTGTTAACATTCAAACAAATACCAAGATGATAAGTCATAAAAGTGGGCTCTAGTTAGCTCAACTAATAAGGTTACTAAAAAAAATTGTTAGCTCAACTAATAAAGTCTTTCTTGTGGTCGAATTAGAGATTTGGGGTTCAAACCTTGATTGATGATAAAGTGAGTAGACGCTATAGGTTGAAATTCTATTCGTGTATATATATATATATATATATATATATATATATTGAGCTAACTTGTTAAAGAAATATCAAATATATAACAAAGATTCTGAAAGAAAAGATAACATGTCACATATATTGAGAATATCAACACAATTATAAGTTAAAATAATTCATATAGAGAAAAAAATCTTATGAAAGAAAGTCAAATTTTTTTATGTAAATTAAGAGATACATTTATGGAAATAATAAATCATGAAATATATTATGTTTGTTGATCTCTTTCCTTAATATAGCATTTTTCATGTACCCAAAATCACTTGTATCTAATTTTTTAAATTATTTTTTATTAATAGTTTGACATTTTGGTCTTTCAATTTTATTTTTTCAAAAGACCAAAATGTCAAACTATTTATAAAAATTAGATAAATGAGTGATTTGAAGTACATGAAAAAGTACAAACCGGGTTGAATGGGGTTACAAAGAACCCCCAGGGTTTGAATGGGGTTTCACCGGGCCAAATTCTTAAACAGTCTAATTAGTCCAAACTGGTCTAAGAATCAAGTATCGAGTCTTTACTTCACTGATCTGACTGGCTGGGTCAGTTTGGGTTTAATAACTATTGTCTTGCCAACTTCGAGGTGGTTGTCATTGATGACAGATATCAGAGCAATGATGTCCTCCCAGGGAGCTGGTTTGAAGGAGATGGTGGCCATTAGAAACCTTCCCGTTCTTTCTGAATGTACTCGACAGTGGTTGTAACATTTGGGTTTAATTACCATATATATATTTTTGGATGATTGGGGGAATGTGAAAAGTAAATAGATCAGTGTTAGGTGACACTTGTTGACTTCTGATTTTATTGAAGCTTCAACTAAATCCAGTTTGATGACAGAATGATAATATCAACATGGGTAAAATGGTATGAAAAGTGATCATATTCATGTGGGTAATGCATATTCGTGATGATGTGGCACTAATTCTGCATATCAGTGATGTTCGGGTGGGCTTGGCCTGCTGTGATTTGGGTACATGGCTTAGGTATTTGTTTTGTCAAGACAGTTGACAAAGATATCTTGTTTTAGAAAAGCCATCACATGTTGTCTAGGCCAACAAAATGAGCTTTGTTTGTCTGCACTGTAGTTTTTTGGAGTTGGATGTTCTGTTCTCAGCTCAACCTTTTGCAAATTTTATGATAATTTGACTGCAACCAAAATTATAATTACCCAAGATACTAGTCAGGGTCTCTTGTTCTGCGCCATGCAGCTCCGTGTCTTAATTTAGATATCATCATTCATAATGACTGATATCATTTTTGTACCTGAAATTGTTCTTGATCTTGTTTGTGATTTCTCTGATTTTAGTTTTTTCTCATGTGGGATGCACTGGTTTTTGCAGCAAAAGAAGAGAGAGATGGTTGCAGCTGCATTTGGAGAGGATGGAACTGGTGGTCGTCAGACGCGCCTTACAGTGGAAGACCTGAAATACCTGTTTATGATGTGATTAGGGAGTTATTTTAGGTTTGACAGATTTTATTTTCTAACGCAGGTTATCAATAGGTTTGTTTTTGGCAGTGGCAGGGTCAGCAACAGCTCAATTATTTGGACAGTGTCTCTGATAATAGATCTGAAAGGAGTAACAAGAGGCTATATTGAGGAAAATTTTCTGTGAATAGTCTATATAGAATCACATGATCCATTCTTTTTCCTTAAAATTCTTGTTTGTTAGGGAATTGATCCCTCTCAATCTTCCTCAGTCTCTCATCACATTGTATAGGATGTGGAGATCAGTAGTCTACACTTTACAGCAAGTATATTCACTGGAAAAATGTTTCTTCCAATTGTAAATGATAGTAGATTACCTTTTTTTTTTTTTTGGTTTTTATTTTTTATTTTTGTGATACAGAGCTTACAAGTCTTAGGTTGATTAAAAAAATTTGATTTTATCAATTTGTTGGTGAGCATTTTGATTATTACGGTAAATTCCAAGCAGTTTTAAATGTAATCATCGTGGTATTATCCCTGTCCTTTAGTTGACATCTGTTTGTTATTTATTGCCATTGATCAGTACTGAGATTAATGAAGAGAAGGAAGGTAATGCTAGTAAAAAGATGGTGACGAAAGTATCAAACTGAAGGTGTTAGCTTTAACTCTATATATATTGTATAATTGATAAAAGATTTGAGACTAATGAGAGTGATCTCCATATCTATCGTATTGAAGATTGCACGTATATCTAATAATTTAACTGACGGATATTGCCACATTCACCCTGACGATGACCTTTTATCTTATTTTATTTTTTATATTAACTACTGGAGGATGTAGCGTAGCGAGGCATTTATGTCTTAAAAGCTGATCATAGTACAACTATTGTACTAGAGGGGGCTATTCAAATTTCAAATACATGCAATGATGCAATCATAATAATATTCACTGTGTTCGCTTGATATAGCTGTTTTTATTATTTATTTATTTATTATTATTATTTTTATAGCTTCTTTTTTATTGGTTTATTTTGCTTATACATAAGTAAGTTGGCAAACAAACCCTAATATCTTAGATAGTCTCCTAATTAATGTCGTATTTTCCATAATGAATAATAAATGTGTCCTCACTCGTATGCAATATTTATTTTGGCGAACAATTATTAAAGTATTTCAGCCCACAACCGAATATTTACGGGAGAATGGTGTTATTTTATTGTCATGATGTTGAGTAATTTTCAAAACTGCAGGTAAATAACAGATCCAGAGAACCCTTATGATAACTATTTTGTGTTAAGAAGATTATGATAACTACTTAATTTCCTTGTTATGCTTATGTTCTTGTATTTTAGCTTCTCTGATTTGTGTACTCTGTTTCGGATTTTGGTTGAATGAAGTTTCCTTCCAAGCCAAAAAAAAGAAGAAGACAGAAAAATTTCCTCATTTAAATGGGCGGGCGGCTATTTGTTTTGAAATTTCTTTGGATGGGAGTTTTGTGTTTGAACAACTTTTGCTTTTACTTCTTTGTCAAACCATATTATTAGTGTAAGCGGTAAAGACTGACTAGATTTTTTGATAAAGGTAAATTATTGACCTGATAGTCGAAGGCAGATACAAAGTATTAATATCTTCTAAATAGAAACAGATCCTCGAACTTGGTCCCATGGTCTAGTGGTCAGGACATTGGACTCTGAATCCAGTAACCCGAGTTCAAATCTCGGTGGGACCTATTTTTATTTATTTATTTATTTTTGTTTTGTTTTGTCATTGAAGCAAATATAAGCTAAATATAACCTCTTACATTATTAGCACAAGTATGTTGATCAGATGAGATAATAGTCAGCGCTCATCATTAATTTGTAGAATGTTTATGAATTCATTCATCCATAATACAATTGAATCATAAAATGTTAATGAATTCATTCATCCATAATACAATTGAAAATTATGACTAGTTAATAAAATCAACAATTTGAATCCAACCCTATCATTCAGAGCATCTATCATTCAACCAGGACAGAATATCATTGCGAACAATTCCAACATTCTCATCAGTTTCTCCAAATAATAAAGAATGCATCATCCCATCATAAATCTTTATAGTCTTATCCTTGCTCTTTGCCTCTTCATACAAAGCTCTGCTTACATTTGGATCAGTAACAACATCTGCACTCCCATGTAATACAATAAACGAAATACTCACCTCGCTCAATCTTTGACTCAAATAGTCAGTAACCCTCAAAAGTTCAAGAACGGTCCCCAATCTTGGTTTCCCCCTATACCTCATCGGATTCTTCTCCGCCACAATCTTCTTCTTGTCAACTTTCACAGACTTATACATAAGATCTGCAGTCGGAACAATAGGCAAAGTGGGCAAGAATTTGGCAACAAAAGAGAGAACCTCAGGAATTGGCCATTTGGGTCTCACAATATCCGAGATTTTACACATGGGTGCTACCAAAATCGCACCATCAAAACCTTTTGGATTTGCCAAGTGAATCAGCAGGCAAATCGCACCCCCCATTGATTCACCATAGAGAAAAGAAGGCAGCCCGTGAAAGCGAGGGTCTTGTTTGACGAAATTGAAGAATGAGAGACAGTCTTGAACAACAGAATCAACATTGGGTACGAATGCCCTGAGACCTTGAGATTGGCCATGGCCTTCAAGGTCAAGAGCAAAGCAGGTAAAACCCTTTTGGGCAAGGAAGATAGGAGTGGCTTGGAAAGTCCAGCTAATGTCGTTGCCATAGCCATGGACCATACAGATGAGGCCACGAGGAGGGGTGGAGGAAGAGGGAAGCCATGACCTGGTGAAGAGCTTAAGACCTCTGGGAGAGGTGTAAAATGATTTAGATGCTTTGATTCCTCCTAGGAGCTTGTAGTAGTCTTCTTCTGGGATGTCACCCCAGCCATGGAGGTTGCTGATTTGGGGGTTTTCCTGTTCCTTCATTATTGGATTTTTTTTTTTCTTTTTTTTTGGGGCTTGTGGCTGATTGGAGGAGATTGGACTCTCACCTCCCAACCCAGGGTTGTCGCTGAATTGACTCCTTGACCAGTGGTTTGTTGGTTAATTGTTCTTCCTTTTCTTAGCTTAATTTTTTGATAGCATAAAGAATAATCCCATGTTTGGAGAGGATATCTCATCGAATGGAATACATGTAGGGTCCACATTATGGAAGTATAAAGGATGATTGTTGTATGACTAGTATCAAATATGAATATTACACCGCATATGATTCTCAATAATAATTAAAATATGCTTAAGAGTCTTGTAGTTAAATTGATTCATTTTTATATTTTCAATATAATAATAAGAGTTTGTGAGGGTCACTTTTTTGATGGTGTCCAGGCCCAAGTTTAAGCAAGGACCTCGGAGCCCTCTTGTTGTAGTTTGAAGGGACTTGGCTTGGTTTACTGTAGCTAAATGAGCTGTTTACAAACCAAGTGGTGCATAGGGTAAGGTTTCTACAATACGTATACACTAGCAAGCGAAAATATATGTATTGAACAACAAGGAAACAACAAAGGCAGGCAATGCAATAAAGAAACACACGAAATAATTGTTAGGGATCCTCAAATCAATAAGAAATACTCCATTAGTTTTCTTAATTATGGATTACAAGATGCTCACTAAAATGTGATACAAGGTCTAAATAAGCTAAAAAATTACAGACTTAGAAAGCTATCTAAGCCTCTGAGACTTGCAAAATTTGAATCTTTTTGAATCCAAGTATGTACTATATTGGTTGTTTCTGGGATACCGGGAGATATTTCTTTATTTTCTTAGAGTTTTGACAGAGTTTTATGATTCTATTATGATTTTACTATTGCTGAATTACCCCCCCCCTTTTCAACGTTGGCTGCTTCTCCCTTTTATAGTGTCACTCTAGGGTTCTAGGGTACCACTGATTCCTCCCCCTTGGCTCCTTGGGTACCAGAGCCCCTGTTGTTCCAGTCCTTCTGACGATCGATTCTTTTCTCGTTTCTCATTGTTCTCTTCTTTTGGTGCTTTTCCATCAAAAGCCCCTTGCTGACTTTCCGTTCTGAGGTGCCTTCGGGGGAGCTGACCTTCAACTTTGCTTCCTCCAAGGTTTCTCTATCTTCCCTTTTTCAGACTTAGCCCCTTTTTGGCCGCCTTTCCCCTTTTGTCATTTTTCCTAGTAAGCCAAGTCCTTCTCTGCCAAGTCGAAGGTTTTCCCAGCTATTTTCTTTTATGGCTCTCCTTTCTGGGTTCCCCGTGGTACCAGCCTCTTGCTCTTGAGTCATTGCTCTCCAAGCCTTCTGTCTCTGTGCTGCATCACTGAGTGCTCAAGAAGAACAAAACTGCCTTTCGTTCTTTGTGCCTTTTGATTTCCCTTTGAGCTGTCTTAATCCCACTTTGGTCGTGCTACACACCCCAGAGGTCCTAGGCAGTCTTCGGGATCCTGGCCCAGCCCTTTCTACTGGACTTTCTTTGGTTCTTTGATTTTGGCGGGCTGACTCCTTTTTCTTTCTCCCTTTATTTTATGGACCCTAAATCCTGCCTTTTCAGGGATCTTGGGCCTCAAATCCTTCGGCCTTACTGTCCTTTTCTTTTTTTTAAGCCCAATCATTTTTCCTCAATTTTTACTTCCCTTGAGTTGGCCCAATGTGCCATTTCTTTGGGCCTTGTGTCATGATGTTTTAGACCTCAACATTTAGCCACCCGAGCTCGTGGGTTGCCTGCATCCCGCGCATGAGTAATGTAGAGTTTTAGTTCCCATAGAACTTCCTTCTTTGTTATTTTAATCATCCTTGGGTTCCCCTCTCTCTTCTTTCAGGGTCCTGACTTCTTGCTTATTGTTGGGTACCCTGGTCCTCTTTGCACGTTGCGCTTCCCCTTTTGTAACTCCCCATTTCACGCGAGTCGTGGTAATTAATTTCCTTTAGAGTGAAAAATTTCCTCCATCCACTTTACACGTTCCCCGTAACTCCCATTAATAACAGCCAGTAACTTTCTTTCTGAAATTAAATTTTGGCAATTGGCGCGCCTTTCCATACATCGTCTTCCTCCAACTGCTCTTTGTATTATTATTGCAAACTTTTTTTTTTATTATTTGTTTTTTTTTCATTTCCTTGATCCTTCCGTCCTTAGGCTTATCTTCTTTCTTACAGTTAATTTGCTCCTTTGTCTTCCTTTTTCGTATTCTTTATTCCTTTTACTGTACTATCCCCTAGCACACTTGTTGCTTTGATGGCTTCCTCTTCCTCTCGAAAAAGGAGAGAGTGTACTCCTAGCCCTTCTGAGGGCGAGAGTTCTTCTGATTTTTTGCAGGATGAATCACAGGGGGTCGCGGAGCGCCCAGCCTTCCCTTACGGGACCCCTGGTACACTCCCAGCTTATTTTTCCCTGTGGTGTCTCATGAGAGTCCAAATCTTCTGTCTCACTTTTCCTACTCCACTCTATACTCCACCAATAAAACCTTGCCACGTGTTCTCCTAATTAATTAAATACTATCATTATTGACTTATTAATGCTACCTTTATTAATTAATAGTAGTATTTAATTAATTAGGTGAACACGTGACAAGTTTTTATTGGTGGAGTATAGAGTGGAGCAAGAAAAGTGAGACAGAAGATTTTGACTCGTCTCATGATGAGGCCCCTCCGTCCTCTCACGCCTGGGTATTATCCGGCTAGGCAGGTTTCGCCAATTCCTCTCAGATACCAGACCTAAGAGAGATTTTGGATCTCCAGATTAGGCAGGGATCTCGAGAGGCGGTCCCTATTTTCTTCGATTTCGTCCCTGGGAGGATCTCCGGTTGGCCCATTTTCTTCGATTTAATCCTGCATTTGAGATTTTATTAAATAATAAAAGTAAATTGATGATGAATTTTTTAAAAGTAAGTTTATAAATTCATATAAGAGGAACTTTTGTATGTTGTACTACATAATGATTTTTTTATTTGAGGGTGTAATTTGAAAAATTGAAGTTCATTTTTTATTTATAAAAAATTGTTTATAGATCAAATAATATATAGCATTCGATTAATAAGAAATTTGGTGTGCATATTAAGAAAAAAAAAATTTATGATCTAACAGTGGAAAATTTTAAAATATTTATCCAATAAAAATTTATTGAGGGGTGGAATTTGAATAAAGGGTTTGTACTAATGCTCTGTTTGTTTCGATGGAAAATCTTGTGTAAAGATAGTTTTCTGTGTTTTTTAATGTTTGGTAGTATTAGAAAAAATGAGTCAATGGAAAACTACCTTTGGTCAACAAAATAATTATAACTTATTTTTAGAGATTGTTTTCCACTAATTTTTTTGAGAAAACAACTTTATCTCACAGCAAACTAAATAAGGAAAGTAAGAAGAATTCTTTTCAATTCATTTAGATTGCTACCAAACATAGGAAAATGAAATAGTTTTATAGAAAATACTTTTTGAAAAATGACTCATTTTTAAGAAAACATTATTGTCGAAACATATCGAGCGTAAGTGTAACTTGAACCAAACCTTTAGACTTTGCACAAAAGAATATTTTAGTAATCAAAAGATTCCAATAGATTTAACAGAGAGAGTAACAGAATGAGGATATTTGCTAATTTCCAAAACATTGAGGGCAGAAATTACTTGGTTCCAAAGATTAGGGGGGAATTATGAACTATCCCGAATATAGAGGGGAGAAAATGCTTTTTCCCCATTAAATTTTGTCATATGCCTAGGTGGTTTAAATTACCATGATTAATGCATTTCTTAAGAATGATTAATCAAATTATTGGAATCATATTTAGGGTCATTGTCTTTGTCCTGCATTTAACATTTCATTCTCTTTACCTTGCAATTAATTTATTTAATGGAACAAAATTTAGTTCTTTCTCTTTGCCTTGCAATTGTTAGGTTTTAAATCTTTATAGTTGCGTTGACAAACTCGTAAACATATGCTTATATAGTTATAGCTTATAGAGTTTATAGGAATCTATACATATCTAAAAGCTGAAGCGTAGAGTTTTTAATGTTGCTGCGCTCTTGTTGAGCCACATCAGCACCACATCCTCAACCTATTGTCAATATTTTCTCTCATTTTTAATTATTTTTCTCTTTATAAATTTTCCACTTTACAATTACACCTTCTCCAAAATTTACTTACTTTTACCTTTTTATTTCCCCACTACTTTGTACCTTAACCTCTCTCTAGCTCTTCATCTTCCTTTTATTTTGACCCTTCGTCTCCCCATTTTTTACTATAAAAATTTGTTATTTTTTACTATAAAAATTTGTTATTTTATCTACCATTCAATTCATATTTTGCTCACACAAAAGGATCTCCTTTTTAATTCTTTTTCTCCTATTTAATTTGTCACTTTACTATTACACCTTCTGTAACATTTACTTACTTTTACCTTTTTATCTCCCCATTATTCTATATCTTAACCTTACAATTTCTCTATCCCTTCATCTTCATTTTATTTTGACTCGTCTTCTCCCCATTTTTTAACTATAAAAAATTGTTATTTTCTCTTTCATTCAATCTATATTTTGCTCACACAAAAAGGTGAATACTCTCTCTCTCTCTCTCTCTCTCTCTCTCTCTCTCTCTCTCTATATATATATATATATATATATATATATATATATATATATATTCTTTCTTGTGGTGGATGTTTAATTCTTTAGATTGATGAATTTTTATATTTAACTCTACTTTAGGTTGATATGATTTGGTTATATTTTAATTTTTTATTCTTTATTTGTTACATGTTATCCTATGAAATTACATAATAATTTAATGTTATTCTATTACATAGCATGACTTGGATAATTTGGTGTTTACAACTATACATTATCCTTTAAATATTCTTCTACTCATCTTCTTTTATATAATTTTGTTATTTGTCTCACATTCTCTTCCAAAAAAGGTGATTGTTCTCTCTCTCTCTCTCTCTCATTAATTCGTTCTTGCAAATCTATTTTAGATTGATGAATTTTTGCTTTTTTTTTTTTTGTGTCTCTACTTTTGGATGGTACACTTTGGTGGTGATTTTTGAGTTATTAATCACATATACTCTTTATCCCTCTTATAGTTTTGGTTTGAGTTCATTTTTAGATATTTTAGGAGTGAGATGATTATGTATTTGAATGTCTCTGTATATTATTTGAGTAATATCAATTATAAATTTGTGATGAGGTTTGTTTATCACGATAATCTTCTTAAGAGAATGAGAAATTCAAATAATTAATTTTGGAACCTAAAAATTTTAGTTGTAGGAAAAAAAACCATAACACACTATACAAAAGTTTGAATAATAATAATCACTTGAAAAAATAATAGTATTTCTATCTTTTATCTCAAAAAAATAATGGAATAATATCAAATAGACGCACCTAAGTTTTTCAAAAAAAAAAAAAACTCAAAATAATATAATGATATATTTGTAAAGATGGAGAGATGAGAAATAATTTTAGAAATAATTTCTCCAGACGTTTTATAGAATAAATCATGCATTATACCATGTTAAAAAATAGTTGCATATTCCCATGCGATGAGTGGGTCTGCAACTAGTGTTTAGATAATGCTCAAGGTACCACCATTTAGTGTGCAAGAACAAGATTTCAAGTGATTCAAGTATCATAATTTTTTAACAAATTAGATTGATCAAAACTTAATTTTGACCAATCAAATTGCGTATATACAGAATCAGAAATTCAGTCCATTAGCCCATAAGATGTTTAGGGTTTCAGATCTACTTCACTGAGTATATAAAGGAAACCTATAGGCATGTTTTTCTGGACATTAGAGTTGCACATTTGAGATCTAAAATGTTTTGTACCTATTGCTCTCTCAAGTCACTACCGAGAATTACTCACATACTCTTTGAACCGGTGTATTCAAGTTGATGCTTTCCAAGTATCAAGTGTATTGGATTCAAATCTTTAAGGGGATATTGAAGTAGTGGATTGAAGGTTCACGCTACAGTAGATTGCTATTAGAGACGTCTATGGATTTCAAAACTCAATTTGGTAATTGTACTTAGGTTTACAAAGAATAGGGTTATTCAGTCTGTAAAATTCCATCTAATAGTAAATCTGATCATCTTGGGATTGATAAGGTCAAGTCCCCTAGGTTTTTCCCGTGAAACAGTTTGTTTAATTTCATATTGTGTCTTATTTATATTTCTGTATTTGCATAATATTGACAATTATAAGTTTAACCTAAGGCTTCCATTGTAGACACCTCATTTTGTACTCAAGTCCCAATGATGAGCTTGACATATCTACAAAAGGTAATTGAAGTTATTTTGATAGTTTGGAAGTAATCACAACTCAAAAGTGCTCAAATCACTTTGAAAATGATGCAGAAAAATGACCTTTGCTCACTGTTTTGACCATAACTTTTGATTCACAAAGAACAATTGAGTGAGATTTGTTTCATTGGAAAGTATAAATCCTGGAATTCAATTTGAACACAAATTTTGCCTAATTTGAACTTAAGGGTGAATTATGACTGTTTGAAGTCGGGCCATTAGAGCTATTAGAATTAGGGTTTTTGGGGACGCATGTGTGCGCGTCTCCAAACTTGCATACACAGGTTGAGTTCCAGAGGCCCATAACTTCATTATTTAGGGCCCAAAGCCTCCCTCTTTGATGGGACTCGGCCCCTAGACCCTTTGGAACATCCAAAACTCTCTAAATGAGCCTAAAAACCCTACTTTAAAGATATAAATACAACCTTATGCCTCCAAAGTCAAACCCTAGCAAGAGAGAGTTGATTTTTCACCTAAAATCTTCCAAAACTCTTTTCTAACTTTCAACTTTCTACACACACATCATTAAGCATGTTTTTGGCTTTTCAAGATCTCTTACTATTACTCATTAGGGAAGAAACTATTTTCTAATCTCTTCCAAAACTTTTTTCAAACAATCTTTTCAAAAACATATTTTTATTTTGAGTTGTAATTACTTGTGAACTATTAAATACTTTGATTCTCTTGATTATCTTTCACTCTTGTTGTGTAGGCATTGGGGGCCAGTTAAAATATCAACCAAGTTGTGTTCCATAAGCAAGGTGAGTCTCTCTCCATGACTCTTCCTTAATTTAGGGTTTTATAACTTGTGTTCTTTTTGTCTTAATTTGATTTATATGTTATGAATTCTTACAAATATGTTTTTCTTTGTTTAATTTTGTTTTGTTGTGTCTTATCATGTTTTGATGGAGAGTTGAAGGTGAAAATAGCCAATTACCACGTTTTTACAAAGTTTGTGACATTCTAGCAATGTTTCGGAAATATTTAGGAATCTACCTCTTTTTTAGTACTCAAACTTCATAAAATCGAGTTTTAAATAGTACTCGAGTTCAGTGAACTCGAGTTCCTAGTGAGTTTGTTAGCATGGCACTGGTTGAGCTGGATTTGTGCTTTAAAAAATGCCACCTAGTACTCGATGGTCTCAAACTCAAGTACTGTGTGGATTAAACTCGAGTTCCCAAGACTCAAGTACTGTGTAATTTTACATACACAGTACCCGAGCTCCCCAAACGCGAGTCTAGCTCAGGTTTTGTTGTCCACCATATTCGAGTTCAATGAACTTGGGTTTGGCTTGGGTTTGGCTTGGGTTCTAGGACTAATTTGGAGTCCTCATACTTGAGTTCAATGAACTCGGGTTTCTCTCGGTTACTTAGTCCATCAAACTCAAGTTCATAGAACTTGAGTACTATGTAAAATTTTTCAATCTCACTTAGTCTAATTCTCAGTCTCCCTCTCACTCTCAATCTCACTCTCACACTCTCCCTCTTCGTCTCAGTTTTTAATCTCACTCACTCACTCAGTAGTCCATTACAATTTTTGAAACCAAAATTTGCATATTTCTTTTGCTTGTATTTGTTCTAGGGATGGAGGAAGCACACACAACTTCTATTATAGTGTTGACATGCCATGAAAGTCTGACAGTGTCTTGTTTACAGGTCTTAATTTTAAATGTATCAAAAATCCTGGATCTACCACACATTTTGGACAATCATCCTTTTGGTTGAACCAAAATCAAGCTCAGATACTAAATAGGCCAAAACAAATTTAACATTTAAAGTTTGAACATGGGAATGGCTAACAGTTTCTTTAGCAAGCCTAAATTTTCATTAACAAGAATTTTCTCAACTTTGTTAGCCCACTAAATATTAAATTGTACATATTATATGAAACTATCACAAAAGTTTTACAGAGTTGTTTAGACGCTCCTTTACTTGCAAGATGCTGTGATAAAAAAATCGCAAGAAAACAAAAAAATTCTTATTTTTTTGGTTTCTCCCTAGGATTTTACAAAAGTTGAACTGCTGCAATTGTTGGAATTTTCTCTCACAGTTTCTATGTAACAGCAACACGAACAGTCATTACCTCTATAGTTGGTCCTGTTATCCTTACTTTGACTATTGGCACCTTAATTGCCACTAGTTCAAGAGATCCACCAGCTGCCCCTACCAGATAAGGCCTGATTTCTTCAAGAACCAGAAATGGACAAGACAAGTATGATAGACAAAACATTGAAACAAGCACCTAAAAAATAGAGAAAGAGGAGGGTTGGAGAGGGGGGAGGGAGGATGAATTTGCAACCCCGCCATTGGAGTAAGGAACATAAAAGCAAGCTTTGGCAACAACTCAAGAACAAAACCTACATATGTCACATATAGTAGGGAGTCCACATAGCAGTTCAACCATCAAAGAACAGATTCTGTAGATTTTGCAGAAATTCTGAAATTCTAAAGACAACTTGTATCCCAGGGTGTCTGTTAGATGTGACACACAGATCACTCCGGTTGGTAACATACCTTCTTATACAAGCTAAGAACCAACCCTAAGTCTCTGTGCTCTCGCTTTTGACAACGGCGAAGGCAAGTGGATAAATCTTATTATTAGCATCTGTCGCCATTGTAATCATCAATTTCCCTTTATATTTTCCATAGAGGTGGGTTGCATCAATGCTGATCACAGGCTTGCAGTGCTTGAACCCAGCAATAGATCGGCGAAACCCCCAAAATATGGACTTGAATGTACAGGTTCCTTGTTTGTAATTATCGTCCACTAGTAACTTATACTTTGTACTCGGACTTGCATCTTTCAAACCTGCCAAAAAACGCGGTAACTCTGCATACAACTCCTTAAAATCCCCGTATATAGCTGCAACGGCCTTTTGTTTGGCATCCCATACCTTGTAATGAACCGTAATGATTACGTTAGAAATGAATATAAGTTAAATAATTCAAGTTGAAGAAAACAAATCAAGACTTCTAAGACTATAAAATGATTCTTTCTCTTTCCTTTTATTGTTTTTTCTTGTTTTCTTTTTATTAAAACTATAGATGCTTGTTTAATTGAAATATCAAGAATGAAGATGCTTATTAGATATGATCTGTGTGTCACATGCATTTAGTGATTCACAAAACATTTTAGTGTGTCACATGCATTGGTGATTCACGAAATAGGTTGCTGCCATATACTTCAAATCACCACCTAGCCTTTATTATTATTTTTTCAATTTTAATTTTCGTAATATAAGATATTAATGGGTCTTGGGAAAGAGAGGAATGAACCCATGAACTAACATATATACAAGATCATTCTTATACTTCCATGAAGACCTACATTGTATTGAAAAAAGAAAGCAAGTTAAAGAATGCAAGCGACATATGATCGGCGCATAGGACGTGCATTAGATGTTTAGTTGTGTAGTTAGCCCCTTTCCATCTAGCAAACAACACAAACATAACCTTCATATTAGTTACTTACATAATTCGCATGCCAAAAAGTTAATGGGGAAATGTAAAATGGTAACTATCTAAGATCCTACATACCTAACAGCAAGTGGACTTGGGGCAGTGCCTGGTGTGGATGCCTCATCATAGGACATATTTGTGGAAACCTGGTCCATGCCCACAATTGCACCAATAGCAGTGCATTGCCAATCTACTTGGTTGTCTTCTTTGATGCGTTACAGAGGTGTTTATATAGCAAACTTAGTGCTGCACTACCCCAGCTAAAATTCTTTCCATTGCTGATTGGATTGAAAAACTGTAGATACATGACTGAGAGCTGTTCGTCAGACTTGTCCATAAACAACATACCACTTAACATCTCTAGAATGTAAAATTGAGCGTACTACAGCACAAGCAAGTTAGTGGGGCTAGCCAGGAGAGGGTTGCTAAACCGTGACTCGAGCCAAGATGCTCTTAACCTCACCCCACACAACACTGGGGTGTTCTCACTAGCATCGACACCTCTACTCGGCGGCTTATGGCCTAGCAAATTGGCGTAGAGGCTGCCTTACTTGTCCATACGAGTAAATCCCACCACCGACAAGCTATCTATAGGAACCCCTATTATAACCTCTATGTCTTGTAGCATGATGGTCATCTCACCGTGGGGTAAGTGGAATGAGTGCGTCTTTGGCTGCTATCTCTCCACCAATGCCGTGATCAATGCCATGGTCAAGGTCTATATTTGGGACCCGAAGTAGCCCATCTAACCCCGCATTTGTGATGTAAGCGGCAACCAATGGATCTAACCCACCTTCGGGCTCACCACTAAATCGATGACGACAATTTAGTGCACCTAGCACTTCTTGCAAACGGAGTAGTGTTGTATTAATAATAGCATTCAATAAGCATGTAATAATTACGCTTCAAACTTAAATGCCAATGCTAGGGGCAAGTGCATAGTAAAAAGAATCTTTGTTAGACATATATTGACTACGATTTTGGACAAGTGCATGCCTCGTCTGTCAAAGGAGCATCCCAATGCAAACTTAAACGATGCTCAGGCTGCCTTGTCAAGATAGTACTCACAGAGGGTCTCACTCAATGTCTGGCATAAATGAAAGGTGATTAATGGCCCATTAAGTGGCTACGGGCCCATTAGGTCGAATGCAAAACACAAACATTCTAATTCTCTTTTTAAGGAGCATGACATATGAGAAAAATTCGCAAATTGAGTTCCTACTTTTTCTTTAATAAATTTCTTCTATATGCTTGAATTTCATTCAAAAGAGAGGGCTATATACCCTACAAGTAGATTTAATGAACTACTAGTAGATTACCCTTATTGAAACAAAAGCACTCATTACAAACATTTTAGCCATTTTTTTGAGTTCCTACTTTTGTATACATAGAAATATGTGGTTTAGATTGAGGTTTGGTCATTTTTCATATAATTGGGAAGGTGACTATGTCCAGGGTATTGAAGCTCGTACATTTACAGCAATTCTTAAACAATTATGAGCCCCAAAATTCATAACATTCTGGACAGGGCATGTTATCCATAATCCATTTTGGACTCAAAATGGAAATCAATAAATTCTTTTACAAAAAAAGAAACACAAAGGAAAATAATCAAGAAGTAAGGTGCATTGGATAGCTGTGAAAGATTTGTGGTGGCCTAGACAGCTATGGTTGTGGTCCTATTCAATAAATCAATGGACCTTGCTTCTAAATTTAATCCCAATCCCAATCCCAATCCCAATCCCAATCCCAATTACCACAAATAACCCTAACCCCTAAATCGTCCTAAACCAAACGTTCAAACAAATATTGAGAGTAAGATTGAGTATGTACCTTTTGATTCGAAATTGAAGTGCAAATCACCAACTAAAGACCTCGATATCGTCAACGTCGAGATTTGAGAGTGAGAGTACACCAGAGAGTGAGAGCGAGAGGGAGAGGGAGAGTGAGAGTGGGAGTGAGAGTGAGAGTGGGAGTGAGAGTGAGACTGACAGCGAAAGGAAGATTGAGAGCGAGAGTGAGATTGAGAGCAAGGTTAGTGAGAGCAAGAGGGAGACTAAGAGCTAGATTGAGAAAGTGAGAGGGAGATTGAGAAATTAAGACTGAGTGAGAGAGAGGGAGATTGAGAGTTAGCCGTGAGTGAAATGGGGAGTATTAGGACGAGCCAAACCTGAGTTCATTGAACTCAAGAATGGTGGACGAGAGTGAGAGTGAGAGTGAGAGCGAGAGCGAGACTTAGAGGGAGACTGACGGCGAAAGGAAGATTGAGAGCGAGAGTGAGATTGAGAGCAAGCTTAGTGAGAGCAAGAGGGAGACTAAGAGCGAGATTGAGAAAGTGAGAGGGAGATTGAGAAATTAAGACTGAGTGAGAGAGAGGGAGATTGAGAGTTAGTCATGAGTGAAATGGGGAGTATTAGGACGAGCCAAACCTGAGTTCATTGAACTCGAGAATGGTGGACGAGAGTGAGAGTGAGAGTGAGAGCGAGAGCGAGACTTAGAGGGAGACTGACAGCGAAAGGAAGATTGAGAGCGAGAGTGAGATTGAGAGCAAGCTTAGTGAGAGCAAGAGGGAGACTAAGAGCGAGATTGAGAAAGTGAGAGGGAGATTGAGAAATTAAGACTGAGTGAGAGAGAGGGAGATTGAGAGTTAGCCATGAGTGAAATGGGGAGTATTAGGACGAGCCAAACCTGAGTTCATTGAACTCGAGAATGGTGGACCTGGAACACGAGACAAACTTGAGTTCATTGAACTTAAGTATGGTGCGCATCCTGGAACTACAAAACCCAAGCCAGACTCACGTTTGGGGAGCTTAGGTATTGTGTATGTAAACTAACACAGTACTTGAGTCCTAGGAACTTGAGTTCAGTCCATACAGTACTCGAGTTTAAGAACCTCGAGTACCAGGTGGCATTTTTTAATATGCAAAATCCAGCTCAGTCAGTGCCATGCTGGAAAACTCACTAGGAACTCAAGTTCCCTTTAAAAATCAATTTTATGAAGCTCAAGTACTAAAAAAGTGGTAGATTCCTTAATATTTTCCAAAGAGTGCTAGATTGCCACAAACTTTGCAAAAACGTGGTATTTGGCTATTTTCACCAGAGTTGAATGATTAGATATATTGATAAACATGTTTGGATGTGTTGAGTGTTGTTCTTGTTTGTTGTTAGATCCAATGCATGTTTAGGAATAGATTTTATTTTGTTTATCTTGGATATCTTTGTTGTTAGGTTAGGTTGTTTATTTTTATATTAGAAGCATGTTAGGTTGTTAGTCTCTTTAGTTTTAATCTTTGCTCTACTTTCTGTATTTTAGTTTCTAGGTTAGGGTTTGAGGTGTGTATGTGTACGCATACAACTAGCCCACGTATGCAGGCTTATTTATGCGCACACATTCTCGTGTCCAGAAACCCTAATTTGAGTTTTTTGCTTCTGTTTCTTTATTTCTTTTATATCATATGCTTCTGTTTTTGTCACTTTTTATGTATTTGAGTCTTTGTTTCTCTGTTTGATTGTTTGTTCGTCTTTGACATGTTAGATTAGTGTGTCGCTTTTTTGTTTTCTTTGCTTTACAATGAACATGCATATGATATGATCATGCATTGATGCATAGGTGTTGTGATACAGTAAGGTAAGTAAGGTAAGGCATGCATTCATATGTACATGCATTTGATTGGGATATAATCTTGTTTAGGGTTGATGGATATGATATGAGAGTTTGAATGGGTATGTTTGTGTTCTTGATATTCTTGATACTCTCAAATAATTCTTTGATTCTGCCATGATCTGTTTACTGCCTTGGGTGATATAATATGAGAGCATGTATGTTAGGATTTTGGGACGTAATGCCATGCTGATTGCTATATGAATGCTAGTGTGTGTGTGTGTGTTAGTATAGAATGCAATATTGAATGTGCCTTTAATGAGATTAAGATGTAAGACACAATGAATGGAAGCCAACCTACCAGTTGGGCGGTTTTGGGTGCATAACACCTTCCCAAAGCCGTACCTTAACTCCAAACCCATACTCTAGTAGTAAGATCAATCCTTCCACGTAAGGCGGCTATATTTATGGCTCCTAGAACTAATCTAGGTGGTGACTCCATCTTTTCTCTACCCCGGTCCACTCGGCCTAGGCGTACTCCCCTTTCCTTTAATGAGGAAGCCACTGCGCCCATAGTGGCAATTTCATTGGGGATTCCAATGTGTCTTATTTCTTAATTATAATAAAGGCTTGTTCAATATTTTTATTTGCACATGCTTTCATTTGGTTCTTTTGTTCCTTTGCCTCAGTTGGTGATGAGTGGGAAGATGAGTACTCTCCATTCAGGCCAAAGTCTTTTGAAGTTCATCCCACCAACTCACAAACTGTGCCATTGCCTATGATGGTCTTTGAGTACGTTACGGTTTGCCATCAATCCACAAAGGTCCACTTAGGCCATCGGTTGGAATCATGGCCTACCTAGTTGTGAGTGACCTACTGATCTATCCTTTTAACTCTAAAGAGCCTACCCACACATAGAGAGATCCTAGATCCTATCAATAAGAGGGTACCCTTTATATCTCTTGTTTGTTCAACTATATATCTTGTGTTTACCTAAATTTAAAGGGCAAATAAAAGATGTAAAGAATTGGTGGATGACCCAAAGTTATGGCATACCCAAAGATATTGGGACGAAAAGAAAAGAAGTTCTAACATATGAGAGACTTATCCTAAAGTATAAAGGTATGTCTTAACTTGAAAGGTTCATAAGACCATAGCCTAGTTGCTATCATAAGCCCAAATCAAAAGGCTTCTTGAAAAGGAGAACCTTAGACCTAGGGTAACAAATATGCTACAAACTTAGCATCCAACATCCTACAAAGTCAATATGAACTTCCCTAATCTTGGGTCTCTTTGTTGTATGCTAAGGCCAAAAATGATGAGAGATTCGCAAGCTTTAAGAGGAGAGCCACAATATGTTTTAACTAGAGGGCTACTTCAAAAAACAATTTAAAGAAAAGAAGAAAGTCTTTTGCAAAGAAGAAAAGTTTTCAAAAAAATAATATTTTGTAAATATTTTTTTTAGAAGTGGAATTAAAAAAAAAAATCTTTTGCAAAGAAAAAATAATTCAAGAAAAGAAATGTTTTGCAAAGAAAAATTTTTCAAGGAAAAGAATTTTAAAAAAATACTTTGTAATTTTTTTTCAAGAAAGGAATTTTCAAAAAGAAAAGGAAGAGAAGTTTTCAAGATAAAATGAAAAAAAAATTTGAAAAGAAAAATTCAAAAAGAAGATAAGAGATGATCTACAAAGCCATGATATAACCTAAGTTTTGAGCCCATTAAAAAAAAAAAAAATTTCAAATCAAGAGTGCCCTAGATCATGAGTACACCATAGACTTTGGAGGAAGGCATTGGGCCATAAAGTCATAACATACCCTAACTTTTGGGTCAAAATTCAAAAATCTTTTTCAAAAGCAAGAGAACCCAAGATCATGAGTATGTTATAGGCTTTACTAAAAAGATATTAAACCAATCCATTTTTTGGGAAAGTTTTGAAACCCTAAAAACCTAAAGACAGGGGTAGGCTTACCAAGAGCCTAATAAGGATTAAAAGATGAAATCTTTTCAAACCAATTGACCAAACTCTTTGAACTAGGGGCAAGGCCCATTTGAGAATGAAAAATAAAAATGAATCAAATTTTTGAAATTAGGGGCAAGGCCCTCATGAGGGGAGAGAGTGAACATTCAAGATGAGCTTTGTAATGGGACAAGTAAAAGATTTTGATGTGTTGAGATAAAGCTTGGTCACTTTTTTTTTCTTCAAAAAAAAAAAAAAATCTAAAAAAAGAAAGAAAAGAAAGATGTGGACTTCTAAATGTCATGTCTCATTTTGAATACAAGTTCAAACAATTTTTCATAAGAAAAGAAATTTTCCAAAGCATGATCGGCTTGCATTATAAATGGGGCATTGCTCTTTGTGTTTAAATTGTTTGTGAGACCATTTTCATAAGGTCAAATAAAGATGTGGGCTAACCTTGCAAAATTCATAAACAACCTATGCTTAAGTCCAAATGAGGCTGAGAAACCCAATGAAAAAAAAAGCAAAAAAAAAAAAAGAAAAAAAAGAAAAAAAAGAAAAAAAAGAAAAAGAAAAAGAAAATGTTGGGCTTGGATCCAAGTGAGGAAAGCTGAGAGCGTGAGAAGTGTGAATGATGTAATTAGGGTTTAAGCACAGGGAAACATGAATTTTGAAAGATTGATGTAGCTCATTCTATTTCTAAGCCCAAGATAATGAAGTGATACAACACTTAGACCACAAATAAGGCATACATTTAGTCCACATTTTGATCCAAGCAAGAAAAGTTGATTAAGACTTTGAGTCCAAAACTTTAGAAGACATTGGGAGCACATATTTATTTGATAAAATTTTATTTCAAGCACAATAATACTCCCTACTCAAAAAAACTTCCTAAGCTCACTCGGTTTCAATCACCTACCCCTAGTTGCCTAAAGGAAGTTGACACTATTGTATTAGAAGACATGGTTGGAGCAACTAGTGAGGCAATTGAGAAGATTACCCAAATGTTGACTAAGCATTGAGAAATGCTAGCACAATTGGGAAATTGCCTAGGATGTTTGGAAGAAGGAAGAGGAACAAACCCCAACAAGATAAGGAAGGTGAGGAAGATGAATTTAATCATGACAAGGATGGGAAGATAGACAAGATAACTATTGAGATCGCCATGATGATGGAAAAGATGGAAAATATGCAACAAGTCTTTCGCCAGGCTTAAGGGATGGATGACTTCTTGTATACTATAGGTGGATTGGGCTCAACCCCATTGGTGCTATTACCTCCCAAGTTCAAGATTTTTGATGTTGAAAAGTTTGATGTAAGTAGTGATCCAAGGCAACATATTCGACAATATTTGAGTTTGGTTGGAATGAAGGTTTGGATGAGAAGCAAGCTTTGTATGCCTTCGCCATGTCTCTCACGGGAAATGCATTGAAATGGTACTGCAACTTGGATCCAAGCAAGACTAAGGTGTGGAATGAGCTAGTGGATTTGTTTGTGGACCAATTCATCTTCATCACCATGATTGATGTGACTTTAAGAGACTTGGAGACTACTAAGCAAGGGTTCAATGAGACATTTCTGAGTATATGATAAGGTGGAAGAACAAAGATTCAAGGATGGTTAATAGGCCAAATGAAAAGGATCAGATTAACAAGATCATCAAGAACTTGCTTCTAGCATACGATAATAGGCTTTTGTCATTGCATTTCAATTCCTTTGCATAGTTATGTGATTGTGGTAGGAGAATTGAAGATTCCATTAACACTAGACAATTGGACCTAAATAAGGCCAAGCTTCAATCCAAGAAAGTATTTAATGAAGGAGAACAGGGTGTTAGGATTAGTGCCCTTAAATCCTATTGTATGATGCTATGCATGATATTATGTATGACATTGTGTATGACTTAACATTGTGATTAATAAAGTTGTTTTATTATTATCTAAAATAATGGTAATATGAATATTGAGACATTATCATATAGTCCATAAGATGCATAGTATGTGATTTAGTCACAGAAGATATAAGTCACAAGTTCTTTGTAAACTCAGAATTTATAGTTCGTAGTCGGTGATGAAATTGGGCATTTCATCTGCAAAAACTATAACGTATCAACTAAGATGATTTGTCTTGATCATGGAAGTGGAGACTTCTAGTTGATATGTTGATATGTTTTAAGAGTTAAGACATATTGAACTGGACCGCTGTGAGATTTATTATTCTCCTAACGACTGTCAAATGAATAATAAATCTCACGACTTTTATTTGCATGAACTCTTAATCCTAAGAGAATAATGCACCTGATCATGAAGTGTAGGTTGCTTTGATATATTAGGAGTGAGATCTAATGTAACGGTCAAAACCTCAGTATGTTGGGCAGCCACATTTAGTGTTGATGGAACATATATTCTCAAAATGGAATTCATAGTCTCTTAACGGAGATATAAAATATTCCCTTGAGATAAGTTTAATGGGTTCAGTTATTCAGAGAGTTAGACCTAACCACTTTGGTAAGAAGTTACTAAAGTATATATTTATGAAATTGGATTTCATAAATATATGATGAATAACTTTAAAAGGATTAAACCGGGTACTCAAGGATAAATGTAGTAATTTACAAAGTGACAGTCTACATTTATGACTTTGTATTACTACGAATATTTTATGAAGGGGTTGCATGAATAATAAAGTCTTGGGATATAATTTATTAATAAAGCCTAGAGTGCAATTATATTTATATAGTGGTATTAAATATAATTAATGGTAATTTTGGACTTGTCAAGAGTTGACGGAAAAGCTCAAGGCCCATTGGAGCTAGTGTCTTATTGGTCCCTTTTGGTCCCACTCCAAGCCACACACTAAAGCCCAATTGGAAAGGCGTAATAGGCCAGCCTAATTAGATAATCAGTTAGTTATAAAGGGAGAAACATTTAGAATTTTTATTAGTGATATAAGAAACGATATGTATGTGAGAGTGAGACACACTTTCATTCTCCCTTTGAAAACTGATTGAGAGACCACACATCTTGGGCGTAAAGTGGAATTGGAGTGAAGATTAAAAGTATTTCCAAGTACTTCAATCATTGGTTTTGAATTTCACCACACCAAGGTATGCTATCTTGTTCTTAAATTCTGAAATTTACATAGTGCACGTTATCAATCATGAATGAAATAGATCCTTGTTTGTTGCTTCCGCTATGTGTTTTGTACGAGATACAAAACCAGTTTTTCCTACACAGGGTGGTGCTCTCAACAATGTGAATGTTGTTCTTGCTCAACTACAAAAGAGGGTGTTTGATGATCTCCAAATGCCTTTATCAGAAGTAATAGCAGTCTTTACTAAGGGGGGCACCTTAAGCCACTTGATCCTACTCCTCTTCTGAATCCAATCCCACCAAATTGGAAATGAAATGTCTATTTTGCATTCCACCAAAGGATAGGACACAATACATATAGTTGCCTAAGGTTGAAGCATAAAGTTCAAGATTTGATAGATCAAGGGTGATTGCCAAGCCACAACCTCAAGAAATGGGCGAGTGAGGAACAGGCAAGAATGAATAATGGGATGTGTCCAAGAGATTTGATCCATGTGAAAATCTTTGTTAGAGGATGAGCCATTTCAATTTTGTTGAGTCTTTTTCAATTATCGTGTCTCCAATTTACCGAGTCTATTTGAGTCTTTCTTAATGTTGTGTTGTTGAGTCATGTTCCTTTAAATTCTCAAATGAATGTTATTTCACTTTCAATAAAGATGGCCATTCAAATATGACATGTATCATGTGATCTCTTGTACTAGTTTTGAAATGAATGAATCCTTATACCTAAAAAACATTGGTTAATCCAAATAAGGAATCAAAAGATGAGATCGGCTTAGTTCATTCGATTATAAAGAGCAAGCATGCAAGTGAGAAAGAGGGTGAGAGAGAAATAAAAAAAAGACTTCGTTCAAGTGAGAGAGTACACAAGAATGAGAAGGATGAGTAATGAGAGATTCCTCAAAGAACAAACCATGAGTGAGTTCAAAGTTGGGAAAGGGAAATTGAATGAATAACTTGTGGTTTCACTTGGATGACATTACGATGATGAGAAATTGATGAGATGAAAAGGCTAACATAGGTTTGGAAAGGCAAAGCAATCAAGGTTGAAGGGATGAAAAGCCATCTTTCTGCTACCCTTTTTACAATGAGAGATTATTTTCACTTGCTAACCCTGTTGAGACTAAATTAATTCCTTCTTTATACCCATACCAAGAGATTACCCCCTACTTAAGAGATGGTGATTTGAAAGGGTTACCTTTAACACTAGGGACATACTCTAATATTGGAAAGGATCAACTCTATTCTAGGGGCAAGTTTTGTGGTTGAATGATATAGGGATGTGAGGATGATTTATAAATGAAAGAATACCCCTTTTCCCAACAAGGGGGCATGGAAAAAGAAAAAAGAGAGAAAAACAAAGAAAAGAGAAATAAAAAGTAAAGGGGAGATACAAGAAAAGAAAAGAGGAAAAGGAAAAGGAAAAATGGATGAAAAAGAAGAAAATAATGCGAGCACGAGATGAGTAGTAATTCTATGAATTTTGGAAAGCCTAGCCTTAGTAGTGAACAGAAAAAAAGAGAAAAAGAAAAGGAAAAAAAAGAAAGAAAGAAGAAAGACCCGCTAGGTTGAAAACCTAAAAGGGCAGCCTAGATAGAAGTTAGGGCACCTTGAAAAGAAGTGAAGAAGAGCAACAAGGAAAATGGTGAACTCAATCCAAGCTAGGGACAAATCATGAATGGGAATGACAAAGGAATAATAACACACAAGGGAAGATGAGACTAGCTCCAGGCTAAAGCACCCATGATGAGGAGAAAAGTGACCATACATGAGAGATGAGTTGATTTAGGAGAATACAAGAAGAGGGAAATGAGAGAAGTGAGGTGTGCATGTTAAAACAAGGACAATGATCGAGTTGACTAGAGATGATCAAATTTTAAGTTCGTATTTAGACTAAACAATGAAGATGGTAGGTGATTCATGCAAAACTAGTTCAAAGAGAATATGCATTGATGTGCAAAATCACATGGATCCATGATCCCTTGTTTTCTTACCTCATTTCTTCAATTCCTCCAAAATTTCTTCAAGGAACTCTCTGTATTCAAATCATGTTGTACTTTACTATCTCTAAACTCTTGTTATGCTTGAAGCTTCTTTAGTTTAGAGTCTCTTTCAACTTGTTGTGTTCATAAATATCCGTTTGCCTCAAAATTCTTGTCGTGTTTGAAACTTCACTGGTCTAGAATATCTTTCAAGTACCTTTGATCTTCATCTAGAGGTGTTAGGAATTCTAGGGAATTGATGGTCATCCAAAGGCAAAAGGTGCATAATAATAACAATGAAGTGAATGAATGATGTGTTGAGTAAATATGTGCCCCATAAAAAGAATACAATGCAATGAACCCATGGCCTAATCAACTCTTCTTTGCTAATGCTCTAATTTGGAAGATGCTTTTTTTTATAAGTCCAAAAAAATGGGAAAGAAAATTGGAAAAAAGAAGGTGAGATGTTGAAAATAAAGAAAAAAGAAAAAATGAAAGATGGAGATCCAAAAATAAATGAAGAATTGGACAATGAGAGAAGAAAAAGAGAATATAAAGATGAAGATGAGAAGAGAGAGAATAAAAGAAAAGAAGAGAAAAAAAATGAAAAAGGAGAGATTGCCGCTACATCACAAATCCAATTAGGTATTGGGGTAAGGGTTCAACTGTAGGTTGGTGTTAGGTACTGAGATTCTTTTTACTTGTAAATGCTTGTTTTGATAATAGTAGATTCTCAGGAGTGGTGACCTTAAATTCACCCGGTGGGGTTTTACCTCGGTGGTTTTCCCCATTCGTAAACAAATCATCTATGTCAAATTTATTTTCCGCTACATTTAACTTAGTTGGTGATTTGTTTGTGCTACCACGCTATTGCAAGTTAAATTAAATTAATTAATTAACTTGGATAATTAATTAATTAATTTGTCATAGTACATTTTTGGCCTATCAGGTCGCATCAATGAGTTGATTAATCCTTGAAACTGGGAAAGGATCTTTGGGGCCAGCCTTGTTTAAGTTGGTGAAATCCACACATACCCTCCATTTGCCTGACTTCTTCTTGACTACTATGGTGTTGGTCAACCATTCAAGATTAAAAAAAAAAAAAAAAACTCTTTGGTGGCCCTAGCTTGCTTGAGCTTGTTAACCTCCTCTTTTACTGTTTCAGCATGCTCCTTAAAGGATTGCTGAGGTTGCTGCCTCCTCGGTGTTATGGTTGGGTTCCCATTGAGGTGATGACATATGAACTTTGGGTCTACTCCGGGGGCCTTGTACGTGCTCCAAGCAAAAACATCTACATTGCTCCTTAGGAAGATCAACAGCTCTTCCCTCTTAGTCGGCAATAATTGTGTTCTTATTTGGAAATATTTATCACTGTTCGAACCAAAAACAACCTTCTCCAACTCTTCATACTACGCACTAATTTCCATCATTTTGTCTAAAACCCCTGGCACTCCAACTATTGATTGCTATGAGACAAGGCTCATATCAAGGAGATTCACTTGCAGTGATTGGTGCCTGACATAGCAACCATACATTGCTTGGCCATGGTTTAACACCCCAATAGCTCCCCAACGCGCCCTTCGGTTGGGTATTTCACTTTCACATGCTAAGTAGATGAGATTGCCCTTATAGTGTGGAGCCATGGCCTTGCCAAGCTTACAGTGTAGGAGGAATAAGGATCAACCACAATGAAGTCAACTTCCACTACTTCATTACTTGTTTGTACCGACAATTTAATCATCCTTTTGGGGGTCATGGTTTTCTCGTCAAATCCTACCAAGGGGGTTTCATACTTGCTGAGGTCCTTGGATTTCAATCCCAACCCCCTATATAGGTTCGCATACATAATCTCCGCCCCACTTCCCTGGTCTACCATTACTCTTTTTACATCAAACCCTCTTATTCAGAGGGTTACCACGAGAGCGTTGTCTTGGGGTTGGAAAGTGCTCACCTTATCAGCCTTAGAGAAACCTAGAATTGGCTCCTCTTCGGTCCGAATTCACTTGGATTCTTTGACCTCTTCTCTTGCTCTCAACTGCAGTGAAATGGTTATCACCCCAGATAAGGGACCTACCTCCCCCATTTGGTGCAGCAAAAATAACATTTATGGTTCCAAAGGGTAGGCCTGGGACCATGTCCCTTTGGAGATTAAAGCCTAATCACCCCCCTTGGCCTGAGGATTGATGCATAAATGGCTTTAACTTCCCTGGTTTGACTAGTCAATCTAAGAAATCACACAATTCCTGCAATCCTCGGTTGTATGACCTTGGTCTTGATAATATTGGTAGTACAGGTTTTGATTCCGCTTAGTGGGGCCTCCTCCCCATCTTATTGTGTGACTTGAAGTAAGGCTCACGTTGTATCTTCTCCAATACCTGATACATAGGTTCCTTAAATACCGAATTAACCACCTAAGTGTTGCTCTGGGGAGCTTGATTGAAAAATCTCTCCTTGGTTAGTTAGGACCAAATTTGTCTAGGGTCTCTCCACTCAGGTGTGAAGACCTTTTCCTTCCCTTTGCTCTACACCTGATTATCTTCAACTCTTTTGTGCTAATCAATGCAATCCATCAGCTAGTGCATGTCCCTAGCAGGCTTTATGGTGAGGGATTTCCTTAGATTTCAATTCATGGGTAGCCCCACTTTAAAAGTTTTAAAGGCCACATCCTAGAAGTCTCCATCAATCTTGTTGAATAGCTCCCAATACCTATTTTTAATGACTCTACCCCTCTCACGGCCATAGAGAGTAGAGAGTCCAAAGGTTTAAGGATCCTGCTACAGGTCATGAATCTGGCACCAAATGCCCTAGTTAGCTCCTCGTAGGACCCTATTGAGCCCTCTTCCAAGCCATCAAACCATTGAACCATCTCATGACGATGGGTATGAGGCTAGAAGTGAAAACCTTACACATAAGAGTCTTATTCCTTGAGTAAATGGCTATCCTTTGATTGAAATGGCTCACGTGCTTCACTAGATCAGTCTTTCCATTGTAGATTGAGAAAGTTGGTTGGGTAAAGTAGTGGGGTAGCTCAACCTCTTCAATACCACTAGAGAAAGGCGATCGTGAAATTTGGTGCAGCGTCTTGCCCATTGCATCATTTCCCATATTTTCGAGAGGTGGAGTATTGACCCTTCTACGGTGATAACTCTCTCCTCCTATTGAACGAAAGGATATTGTGAAAAACTCAATTAGTGGACTCCTGGATCTTCGTCGATAACTCTGCACTCCTTCCAAACTAGAGCTTTAACTTAGTGAAGGTGTTCTGTTTTCCCTTTTATGCACTCCACGACGAAGTCGCCTATGCAGATAACTAACCTCCAACTTGAGATTACGCATCTCCTTATCACGCGAGATGTGACTCTCTAGCCTTGAATGACTTCGACTGATATGGTTTGAATGAACAGACTCAGCCTTTATGCTGGGGGATTGAGCCATTTTGTGATCCTTTTTGCACTCCAAGTTAACAAACTGATTCCCACGTTGCGACCTTATGGATTCTTGTCTATCAGGGAGAGCAACAGTTCCACCTCTTCCAGAATTTGCCATTTCTTAATCACAGGAAGCTATGAGCTGGGATTTGAGGTGACCTCCCTACAGACGGCACCAATTGTGTGGAGTCCCTTCCGACAACCCAACCCATAGTAGATTGATAGATATTGTATTGCAACCCAAAACAGTTGATTTGTAAAGGTAGGTTATTAAGGTCAACCTCTCAAGCTCAATTAACTATGTCAAATGATTAGAAGAAAAACATGCTACTAAGAAAAAGATTAACAAGGACGGATATTAAAAATAAATGAAGACTATGGAGTAAGTTCTTCCTCGGGTTGGTCCAAGGAGTTTTAGTTCATAAAACGTTCCCTCTGTTACAATACTTTTAAGTACACTTCATAGATCTTTTTCCCAAAATCCTCCCACTAATTGATGGAGCTCATCTCCTTTTAAAAGCAGCTGGGGCTTCATCTTAGCCCTCCATTTGGGCTACTTTGGATCTTTGTATGGATAATTGTCTCATCAACTCTTGTTGGTGGTGATAGAGTAGCTTGCAAGCTGTAAAGACACTATTCAGGGGCCATTCTGCCATTAATGCGGTAGGCTGAGTTGGTATAGTGCATTCAATGTGGAGGTGATTAATAATTTATTAGAAAGCTTCCTCCTTCCTGAAGGAAAAATTCTGGTTTTGTATCTCATACAAAACACATAGCGGAAGCAACAAACAAAGATCTATTTCATTCATGATTGATAACGTTCACTATGTAAATTTTAGAATTTAAGAACAAGATGGCGTACCTTGGTGTGGAGAAATTCAAAACAAAGATTAGAAGCACTTGGAAACACTTTTAATCTTCACTCCAATTCTACTTTACGCCCAAGATGTGTGGTCTCTCAATCAGTTTTCAAGGGAGAATGAAAGTGCGTCTAACACTCTCTCACACACCGTTTCTTATTTCTTTTCTTTCTCTCTTATAAAAATTCTGTATGTTTCTCCCTTTATAACTAACTGATTATCTTATTGGACTGGCATATTGGGCCTTTCCAATTGGGTTTTAGTGTGTGGCTTGGAGTGGGACCAAAAGGGACCAATAAGACACTAGCTCCAATGGGCCTTGGGCTTTTCCGTCAACTCTTGACAAGTCCAAAGTTACCATTAATTATATTTAATACCACTATATAAATATAATTGCACTCTAGGCCTTATTAATAAATTATATCCCAAGATTTTATTATACATGCAACCCCTTCATAAAATATTCGTAGTAAAACAATGTCATAAATGTAGACTGCCACTTTGTAAATTACTACATCTTATCCTTGAGTACCCGGTTTAATTCTTTAAAGTTATTCATTATATATTTATGAAATCCAATTTCATAAATATATACTTTAGTAATTTCTTACTAAAGTGGTTAGACCTAACTCTCTGAATAACTGAACCCATTAAACTTATCTCAAGGGAATATTTTATATCTCCATTAAGAGACTATGAATTCCATCTTGAGAATATATGTTCCATCAACACTAAATGTGGCTGCCCAACATACTGAGGTTTTGACCGTCACTTCAGATCTCACTCCTAATATATCAAAGCAACCTACACTTCATGATTAGGTCCATTATTCTCTCAGGATTAAGAGTTCATGCAAATAGAAGTTGTGAGATTTATTATTCATTTGACAGTCATTAGGAGAATAATAAATCTCACAGCGGTCCTGTTCAATATGTTTTAACTCTTAAAACATATCAACATATCAACTAGAAGTCTCCACTTCCATGATCAAGACAAATCATCTTAGTTGATACGTTATAGTCTTCGCAGATGAAATGCCCAATTTCATCACCGACTACGAACTATAAATTCTGAGTTTACAAAGAACTTGTGATTTACATCTTCTGTGACTTTTCACATAAATCACATACAATGCATCTCATGGACTATATGATAATGTTCCATATTCATGTTTCCATTATTTTAGATAATAATAAAATAACTTTATCAATCACAATATTAAGTCATACATCATGTCATACATAATATCATACATAGCATCATACAATAGGATTTAAGGGCACTAATCCTAACACTTCCCTGCTTGCAATTCTCTATTCTCCTCCTGGACCCTTCTTAGCTCTGAGTTGGAACCTGAGTCCCTCCCAGGTAAGCTTTCTCCTCAGGCTTCTCGATTTCCACCATTTCTCGTCTGGTATAGACTTAATTTGATGACAAGTTTGGCACAGTTGATTCCTCGAAATGCATTAATGCCTAGTGCTTTTGCTTTTCGGGTTTCACCCTTCTACAATATATATAACTTAAAAAAAAAATTACTTAAACTCTATTATCTCATTTTAGGTACAAAATTACTAATTAATTACATATAATCTTTTTAAGAAAGCCCATAGACATAAAAAATTTGACAACTTTTCACACTTGTTGATGTGATAAATTGATAGTGGTGAGTAAAAAAATGAGAATAAGACATGGCAAATAGTCAGGTCAAGTCAAGTCAATCAGGTTATGGGTTAAAGTGGGTTGAGAATGAGTCGGGCTAATGGGTTATGGGCAGGTTGGGTTAGGTGGGCTGACCTGTATTTTCACATGAAAAAACTAGAGAAACAAACAAATTTCAGAGAGAATAAATCAAATAAATTAAGGAATAGAATTGCACATAATAACCTTTGTCTTTTTTTTTTGGTTAACTTTCCTTATAATTTTGATATTTTTAAGCAAGGGTAAAATTCCTTATAGTCATGGTAACAAAATCTTCCATATTAACAAAATCTCATAGTCAGAATGCTTATAATTATAAATTTATAACTTGAGAGAGAGATAGATTCTAAGGAGCACCAAAAAGTATATATTTTAAGTTTACACACTTCACATTCAAAGTTTACTAATGATTTGAACATTTGGACTATTTCTTTTACTTTACTTTTGTTTTGTGCTAGTTAGACTTAGTAATAGTAACTTAATCTTAGTATTTAACTCTACTACTTAGTATTTAACTTAATGTTTGATGGGGATATTTTCGATAGAGAAGACTCATAAACAGAAGACTGAGAAGGCAAATGACTGTTGACATTGTATTTTGTTCGCTCTCGATTTGCGTGCCGAACCCTAAAAACTAGAAAATATTATTTTCTCTCCATGGGTTCGCGAGAATGTCCAGAATGACGTGGCGCAACCCGTTTGGATAATACCCTAAGTGCCATTTTTTGGCTAAAATGACCAAAATGCCCATGGTCAATGTTGGGTTGACCAAAAGTAAAAAAAAGTCAAAATCCCCTCAAAATATCACTTTTTATAGTTTTACATCAAGCTCGAGCTTCTCGGAGACTATTGGAAACTTTGACCAAGTTTGACCTGGAGTCGATCCCTAACGGGCCCAGAAACCCTAATTTTGATCCGGCCGTCAGAACGGGTTGAAACCAATGCCATTGGAGTTAGAACGACCGAGATATCAGGAAAACCAGGCTAACGCATCGATCGATGCACCGCTAACTTCTGGGAGCCATAACTTTTGATCGGACCTTTTTAGGAACAAAAAGTCAAGATCTTTCCAAGGGTGTCAAGATCAACCTGATTAGAGGCCATTTCAAGGTGGAGGCCCTTGAAGGCCCCAGGCACCCCCAAGACCAAGAAAAATGGGAGATTTTTTGAGTTTGCTCTTTGCCTGGACGCTGTTTGCACATTTTTTCTCTCTTCCAAACACAAAAAACACATCAAAGCCTCTTGATTCTTCTATCTTCACCAAAAATACAAAGTATTGTTTTTATACCCAATCTTCTTCTCCTTGGTTCTACACTTTGGATTTGGGGTTTAGGGGTGTGGATATAGCTTTTTAGCTACTATCCACACCCCTAACCCTCTAAATCTTTTTCTAACATTTATTGTACGTTTTTAGACCCCTGTAAAACACAAGTTGTTTAACCTAATTAATTAACCAAGTGATTACTTAGAATATAAAGAACACAATGATCTAATGACCCATGAAAACCAAACCGGTAAAAAACCTGGGGAGGATTAACCTAGCTATCCTCAAGGTAAAAAGCAAATCCACTATGAAAGAATTGAAGTTTGTACAATAGAACTTAGACCACTAACATTCTATTGCTACATCGAGTAGAAAACATACTACCACGACCCCATGATAGCTCCAAGTCCACGGACTACTTCTTTCCTTGATTTGCAGCAACCACAAGTTCTCCTACTTGTGAATCTTGACCTTCTTGAATGTTCTTTATGCTGCAACCATCAAGTTCTTGATGTGAATCTTGATCTTGATAGCTCTATGTGTGTGTATGAAGGTAAACACCTCTCAGGTCTCACAAAAGATTCATCACACAACTCAACAAAAAACTCTAGAAAGCTTTTGGGTACAAAACCTTAGCTCTACAAAAGAGGCACAAGATTCTCTCTTTAAAGCCCTTTTAAAAATGTGCTTAGGGTTTCCTTTATATACTAGAAGAAGTAGACCTAAAACCCTAATCCTTAATGGGCTTGAACTGTTGTTTGGGCTTAATTAAAATTCTGCAAATACAACTCTCGATCGATCGAGCCTGTCTCTTGATCGGTCGAACTAGGCAGATTCTGAATTCTTCTTTCTATAGCTTGCTTGTTCTTGAATCTTGACTTGTATCACCTTGAGCATTGTCTAATCATACATATAAACTCTAAGATCTATACATAGACAAGTTTGTGTTCACGATTTGCCAATTGCTCTAATACCACTTGTTGGACCGAGTGCCTTATCGATCCATCCAACGACCATTTGGTGAAGGATGAGGAGGCACAAATATTTTATAGCATTCGATCACAGACCAAGCCCATTGGTATTGGAGCGAATTGTGAAGTCCCTCACAATCGCTCCCTCACAATGCGGCTCCAATGACTCAAACCTATGACCTTGGCTCTGATACCACTTGTATTTATTTAAGCTCTTTATGCAGCAATTGAAACGATCACCAAGCTTTCAATATCAATCTTGATCTTGATAACCCTAAGTATGTATGAAGGCAAACATCTCTAGATCTCACAAGAGATTCACACATATAACATAAACAACAACCTAAAAATGTGGCTAGGGTTTTTCTTTTTAGACTTAAGGCAAAACATAAAACCCTACACGTCATATGAGCTTAGGCTGAGTTGGAAAATTTTACAGAAAAACAATCTGCACGAGCTTCGATCAATCGAGTCTAATTTTCGATCGATCGAGCCTTACAGAAAGTGAATAGTAATTTTTTGCAATTACTCGATTCCAACTTTACATTAAAAATACTTTGAGAAGCCTAAATCTAGACTAAACATTTTGATCATGATTTGCCAACATATACACATTGAAGTTCTAAGACATTTAGATCCTAAATCCTTAGAACCTAACAAACTCCCCCTTTGATGCAAAATATGTTTAAGGGTTGGCAAAAATTATGTTTTTGATGATTAAAAACTTTGTTTTGAAGTTCTGGGTTGAAAACTCATGTTTTTTTTAAAAATATTTAAACTCATTCTCATGCATTTCATTCATGAAATTCCTTGGTTTGAGTAGTTTCTGCATAGTCTTCCGCAGTTTTTCAGAAATTTAGCTTTCTAGAATTACGATCGATCGAATGTGTTTTTTGATCAATCGAAAATTTCCAAATTTTTCAAGTCTAGGTTCTGCCTAACTCGATTGGTATTCGATCAATGCTCGATTGATCGAAACTAGAAAATTTTCAATTTTTAAGTTTTTGAACAATATATTTTTTTTCATGCATCATTTGTGTTTAAGATTCACATGCATTGCACTGTTTTTTGTATCCATCTTGCAGTTTTGCAGTCATATCTCTCATTGTTTTCACACATAACATGCATACACTTTGCTAAATTGGGTACTCAACTTGATTTAAAAATTGATTGATTAATTTTGGAGTCATTTGTACATTTTAGTATATGCTATTTTTTATGTGTGAACTCCAAAAAATATTTTTCTTAAGAGATATGATGGATAATAATGTGCAAATATTTTCTCTACTCATGTATTTGTTTATGGGTCACATAGTGTCAAGTTTGCATTTATTGAAAGAGAGAATATTTTTCTTCATGTGTATCCTTAACTTAATTTTTTTAAAGTTAGGTTTGTGTGTCTTTATTTTCCCCGCCTCCTAAATTTTCTCCAAAACTGTTTTTCCCAGAACTTGTTTTGTTTTTCCTATTTTTATAGGGTAGAAAAGTTTTTTTTAACCTTTGTTGTCCTTTGTTGTTCATAGGGGGAGTTGTTGCTCTTCATAGGGGGAGTTGTCTCTATTTTCTATAGAGTTGAATTGTTTTGTGTTCCCTTGATTCTCTATTTTCTCTTATCCTTTGTTGTGTATGTTTACTATTTACTCTTTGTTTGAGTTGTCTTTGTCAATACGTGACAAAAAGGGGGAGAAATAGATGAAATTAGGAAAAGGTTTTTAAAAATGTTTTGCTTAGGGGGAGTTGAAATTGTTTTTGAATGGGGGAGAATATAACAAGTTTTTTTTTTGATGTATCTAACTTAGGGAGAGAGTTAGAATTCACTTTTTGTTTTTATATTGTGTTTCATATTGGTTTACTTGTATTTTCCACACATGCCTTTATGGTTTGTTTAGTGTTTCAGGAATTTACAGGTTATTTCATTTGAAGCCGCTGTTTACTCTTGCAACTGATAGGTAGTGGTTAGTTTGAATTGTATTTTGGGCAACAATGTGTAATTGGGAATTTTATTGTTTTGGGTTGTTCTTGTATTTGAGCATTTCATTTTGTATGTAAGTTTTGTCACGAAATGCCAAAGGGGGAGATTGTTAGGTTCTAAAAGTTTAGAACAACTGGCAAATTGTGAACACAAACTTGTCTAGGTATAGATCTTAGAGTCTATATGTATGATTAGATAATGCTCAAGGTGATACAAGTCAAGATTCAAGAACAAGCAAGCTGTAGAAAGAAGAATTCAGAATCTGCCTGGTTCGACCGATCGAGGGACAGGCTCGATCGATCGAGAGTCGTATCTGCAGAATTTTAATTAAGCCCAAACAACAGTTCAAGCCCATTAAGGATTAGGGTTTCAGGTCTACTTCTTCTAGTATATTGAGGAAATTGTAAGCACATTTTTAAAAGGGCTTTAGAGAGAGAATCTTATGCCTCTTTTGTAGATCTAGGGTTTTGTACCCAAAAGCTTTCTAGAGTCTTTTGCTCAGTTGTGTGATGAATCTTTTGTGAGATTTGAGAGGTGTTTACCTTCATACACACACATAGAGCTATCAAGATCAAGATTCACATCAAGAACTTGATGGTTGCTTCAGTTGCTGCATAAAGAACATTCAAGAAGATCAAGATTCACAAGTAGGAGAACTTGTGGTTGCTGTAGATCAAGGAAAGAAGTAGTTCGTGGACTCAGAACTATCATGGGGTCGTGGTAGTAAGTTTTCAACTCTATGTAGCAATAGAATGTTAGTGGTCTAAGTTCTATTGTACAAATTTCAATTCTTTCATAATGGATTTGCTTTTTACCTCGAGGATAGCTAGGTTAAATCCTCCCCAGGTTTTTACCGGTTTGGTTTTCTTGGATCATCAGATCTTTGTATTCTTTATATTCTAAGTAATCACTTGGTTTTAATTAGGTTAAACAACTTGTGTTTTATAGGGGTCTAAAAACGTACAATAAATGTTGGAGGGTCTCTTACTATTCGTGTATTCCAACTTATTGTCTAGTGGATCGATTTATCGCTTGGAGGGCGGCGGAGAGGTTTTTCGTCGAGTTCTTTGGTTTTCTCTTCGATAACACATTGGTGTGTTATCTTGTGTTTGCATTTCTCTTCCCTACTCTTTTAGCTTTCATTTTACTGCTGTGTTATAATGAATATGGCTTAGAGTAGTTGTATTGTTTGTTCGCTCGCATTTACTCTATTCCGTACTTAGTTTAAGTTAGAGAAAAATCAACCGAGCTGTAATTTATTAATTTGGGGTCTAAAAGCTCTTGTGTTTTTAACACAAATCCAAGCTTTCAGATTTATTTAATTAGTTTTGTCAAATATTATTATATAAGTAATATTAATTAAATTAATCATGAGTTCCACAAAAAAAGAGTTAAATATGTTTTGATAAAATGAATATAATTTTTATATTTGTAAATCTATAATTTTTTCAATATTTTTTTACTATGTATTTATATATCTTATGATATGTGATATGAAAAGAAAAGAAAAAAAAAATTCATATTACGATTTTCATTTTGATAACTATGCTTATAATTATGGGTGTATAGGAGTTTTGGAGGTGGAATTTGTAGGCTATTACTTATAAAACTATATCATGCACGTGTACCATCTTTGGGATGAACGATGCAAGATTGCAATACAGGTTTTGTTACTATTGAAGTTTGCTAACTCTGACCAGGTCAAATTAGGACTACAAGGCTCCATTTTGCTTTTCCAAGTGCAGGAGGGATCTTCAAAAGGAAAATGGGAAATAATCATTGCTGTATATGAGGAGGTATAATTTATAAGAGCTATAGGCCCTTATATATTAATGCACTCGCCTATTGCCTCTTGCCTCTTGCCTCTTGGTGGCACTCGATTAAGCTATTGGATAGCGTTCATCAATATTAGATGGTCAAATTGGGTGGCCTCCACCTATATACCACTATCCAAAAAGATGTCCTTTCGAAACCAGTATATATGCAAAGTGTACAAAAAATATAACGGTCTAAAAGTGTATTATAGGTGGTAAGAAAAGAACAAAACAAAAAGTTTACCAAAAAAAAAAAAAAAGAAAAGAACAAAACGACTTATTCCTGAGGAGGAAGCATTGTTTCTGTGAAACGAATAAAGGTGCAAACGCCTTGACAAGTAAAGGTCCGAATTCAACCCAAAATTTTGTGATTTTTGATAGTTCGTCTGTGAACTTATGTATGCTGTTATTTTATGATGACTCTAGATTGTATTATGAGAGGTTGTGGCCTTTGCACTTTTCTTAATTTCTGTTAATGATATTTGGTTTTTACTCAAAAAAAAAAAAAAAAGTTTAAGTTCGAAGAGCATGATCAAGTTTTGCCATGTTTTTATTCTAATTGGAAAAATTATCAAAGTTTTCAATAAATGCTACTAACACCCCTAGCATATATTTAGATCCTTTAATTAAATTTTACAGCTTAAACAAAATTAGACTAAATCCATCAATAAGTCCAATATAAACCAAAATTTCATACTGCAAGCATATTCAAAAATGAATTAAAGCATGCAAATTGCATTATATAAATGCATAAAATAAATTAAACTACATGCAAACACCAAGACGTATTTATGAAGAGGAAAACTAAGTACTTGGTTAGAATAAACCTTTCCATCAACACCCTATCAAACAACTCCACTAGTATGAATAGTTGCAGTAAAAGGATAATTATGAATCTTCCAAGCCCATACTCTCGTAAGTACTTAAATCCTCTAAGTTCTAGCTGACAACCAATTTCATCGAGCCCCTCAAAGTCATCTTGAGCTTCCAATAGAAAGACACCAAACTTGATTTGGACTTCAGATGGCTCCAATGGTTTTCACTTTTCAAACCAATCAACACTCAAATATGGTGAAGAGTATGATGGTTAAAATCTCTTCTCTAAGATATATCAATGTGGGAGGGTAGGGAGAAGAGAGAATGAAAGAATTTCACTCTTAAGGCCATGGGCTCTCTCTCTTATAGAAAAGGCTAGGATGCATATATGATCTCTTTAGTCTTATAAGCTTATCTCATACTCTTTTCCCACGTCCTTCATTCAGAAATTATGTACTATTAATTACAATATATAAGCAAAGTTTGGCTTATGTTGTAAGTTTTCCAGTCATGACCAATTGCAACTTAGATACTTCGTGACTTGCACTTGATAAAAGTTTTACCTTTGGCTGTCACGTGTCCAACCCGTGGGTAGTACATATTATAGACATGTCACGTAATACACTTCCAACAGTTTTGACCAGGTTCAAGTACATTCTATCCTCGGAAAAATACATTAAAATGAGAATAATTAATTACAAACAAATTTAGCATATAATTAGGCCAACAAAAACATGAAGTTAACGCGGTTCCGAATCATCTAATCTCTGTTACAGTAATTGTTTCAGTAAATTTGAGGCTTTCATGCATGACATTAAGATAATCATGACAGCAATATTTCCAGTTAGAATGTATGATCACTAGCTGATGTGAAGTTCCAGGTCATGATGAAGTTGATAACTTTAACACCCACCAAAGAAAAGGCAGAAAAAAACCAGTGCCATTTATGTCAAAGTCAAGCTTATTGGTTAGATCATGAATTGAATGTTACAGAATAAATAGAATGAGACTTTGTGAGACTTACCAGAATAAAATATCTAGTCAATAATATTACTTTATGCACAGTAAGTCCCATATGTTAATTTGTCGTTTCATGCTTCATTATGGTCGGATAACCACTCAATTAGAAACACCAATGTCTCCCATGAAATGTAGGGTCTTGAAAGTGGTTACGTGCCATATTATGGGTAAGAGTTTAGCTGAATGGCTTAGAATTATTGCTTTTATATTCTCGTGTTGTAGCATATGCGCTTGGTTCTTTGGGATAGAAAAATTAGCTTAGCATTTTTGATGTATCATTATCACGTGGGTATATATAAAGTTAGGTTTAATTTATTTGGATGGTCCATCCAAAAAGAAGAGAGAAAAAAAGAAAAATAAAAAAAGAAAAAGAAAAAGTAAACGTGTTCGGAGCCTTAATTTATATGACGGTAGTGTCTTGCACTTTGGCAACATTGTCTTGGACAGAAGGTTGTTTCAAATGAAAACAGTCCTCTCTAATAATTCCAGTAGGACAACTGATGAGTCAAAAAATAATTTGGGATCATCATTCTCATTAATGATGATTAAAGCAAGCGTTATATATTTATTGCACATATTAATGATGAAATGTAAGAGCAATGGTAACAAGTGAGCTGTGCACTTCAAAACTTCCATTGATAACGTACTAGCCGTTGCTTATAAATGTTGGAATTCATATTGTCTATTAAGGCAAGGAACAACGGAATCCAAAGGTACACACAAATACTCATCCAAAATTCACTCCAAGTCAATTTCTCTCTAAACAACTTTCTCCCTTTTTGACTTAAGCATCGGAGTGTTTTCGGCAAACACTATACTAGTGTGCTCCACTTCTTTCCCAAGTTTTGTAGTGTTTACGTTAGAGACACAACCAATCACAGGATTGTCCATCTACTAAGATGAGGATCTCAACTGCTAATTTTTCGCATCATTAGTTTGGCGCTGTCTGTGGGCAACGTTAATCATTCAAGCTATCTTCCCTAAGTGACAAAAGAGAATCACGTAGCATAAGATGGATGCTAAACAAGTTGCACAACAAATTCAAGCCCTAGCCAGTGTGGAGGAGTTGACTCGCTAGAATGAAGAATTAAGGAAAGCTGCTAAATCTCAGAATGAGGAATGACAGCACAATGTTGAAAACCAGAATGAAGAAGAACATCAAAGGAATGAAGGAAACCATAATGAGGAAGAATCAGATAATCAAGCCAATAGGAGGACAAAAGCGTTGAAAGAAAACTCATCCAGAATGGAGAGCGAACTCCGTAACATGAGGAGGGAGATGGACGAGCTTAGGAATGTAGTAAAAGACAGAGTTGTGGAGAACTTGGATGGAATAATTCGAAGGACGGACTGATTCACCATTCACCACTGAAGTGTTGAATTTCCCTCTTCCACCAAAGTTCTGCCTTCCCCAGTTGGAGTCATTTGACGGTTCAAGAGATCCCTTGGATCACATTGAGTAGTTCAAGACTTTGATGCTTTTGCAGATGACCCTAGACAAAGTAATGTGCAAGACCTTCCCAACAACGCTGAAAGGTGCAGCTAGGGTGTGGTTCGGCAAGCTACCCTTATGTATTATTGCAAACTAGCAAGGGTTTTGTTCATCACTTCATTAGAGGACAAAAACATAAGAAGCAAATTGGGCATCTTCTCAACACTCGCCAAGTATAGGGAGAATCGTTGAGACAATACGTGACACGCTTCAATAAAGAGTTGTTGTAGGTGGACAAAGCCGAAGATAAAGTCATCCTGACAACCTTCCAAGCAGGATTGCTACCAGAAGATTTCTTTTTCTTAATCACCAAGAGTCCGCCAAAAACAGTGGCCCAGAAATATATGAATGCAAAAGACGTAGTGATTGCTATAGGAGTGACAACTAAAAGGAAGCGGGACGAAGGAACTAGCCATAACCCTAATAGGAAAAAGGAAGTACGAAGCACTGGACACACAGCAGAAAAAAAGAGGAACCTCCTAGATCGAATGCCTAAGTTTACTAACTTCACTCCCCTAGTGATGCCTATTGAGCAGCTATTGATGCAGATAAAGGACGAACCTTCTCTATAATGGTCCTGACTAATTTACGCTCCAATAGAAGTTAGAGACAAAAGTAAGTACTGTAGATTCCACCAAGACCACGAACACTACACTGACGAATGCACATTTGAAGGACCAAGTAGAAACCCTGATCCATCAAGGAAAATTATAGAAGTTTGTATGAAAAATGGACCGTATAGATGACAACAGAGGAATGAGAAACACAGGGAACTAGAGATGGGGGCAAGAAGGCCCCCATAGGAGAAATAAGGATGATCTTTGGAGGGTTGTTAGCGGGAGGATCCTCCAAGTCATTGAAGAAGGCGTATACAAGGGAAGTGAACAGCGTCCATTCGCAGTTCCCACCTTAAAAAACACCTAGATGCATCGAGCTGGACATTGTCTTTTTCGACAAGGACGTTGCGGCATTAGACAGCCCCATAATGATTCATGGGTGATAAAGCTTAGAATGGAAGAATTCAAAATTCATCGGGTGCTGGTAGACAATGGAAGCTTAGCAAACATCATCTATCTGCCAGCTTTTCAACAGATGAAACTGAGCAAAGAAAGGCTTTGACCATTCATTTCCCCATTGGTAAATTTCACTAGGGACAGGGTCATTCCTAAAGGTGTTGTTAAGCTAACCATAATTGCAAGAACTTATCTAGCACAAGCCGCCAAAGAGATTTATTTTCTCGTGGTAGATTGCCCTTCAACGTACAACGTTAGCCTTGGATGACCAACACTCAACAAGTTGAAAGCGGCAACATCAACCTATCATCTAAAGGTGAAATTCCCTACAACACACGACGTAGGGGAAATTAGAGGAGACCAAGTCCTCGCAAGGGAATGCTATCAAGCCACCCTAGCATCAGGGGAAAATCATACATGGATGATAGACGAACCTAAACCAATCCTTAAACAGTCAGAAGTGCCATAAGGGGTTGAGGTTGTCCTTGGAGACCCATCCAAGGTCTTAAAGATAGGGTCAGCACTTTCAGCCTCAGAAGAGACGAAGATAACAACCTTCCTAAGAGAGAACCAAGATGTTTTCACTTGAAAGCATGAGGATATGCCCGGAATCAATAGGGAAGTCATCCAGCATTGTCTTAACGTTAATCCAGAGTACAAACCAATGCAGCAAAGACATAGAGTATTTGCACCTGTGCGCAATAAGGCTGTAGTAGAAGAGATTGAGAAACTCTTAAAGGTGGATTTCATAAAGGAAGTGTTCTACCCTGAGTGGCTGGCCAACGTGGTGATGGTAAAGAAGAACAACGGCAAGTGGAGGATGTGTGTTGATTTCATAGACCTCAATAAGGCATGCCTGACAAATAGCTTCCCCTTACCTAGGATCGACCAACTGGTAGATTCAACTGCTGGACACAAGCTCTTAAGTTTCATGGATGCCTTCTCCGACTACAATCAAATCATGATGGACGAAGAAAATTAAGAGAAGAAAGTGTTCATCACTAGCCAAGGGTTATACTATTACAAGGTAATGGCCTTTGGACTAAAGAATGTAGGGGCCACGTACCAAAGGTTGGTGAACCATATGTTCTCTCAGCAGATAGGACGAAATGTGGAAGTATATGTAGACGATATACTGGTGAAGAGCAATGACGAAGCAAATCACCTGGATGACCTAAGGGAGACTTTCAACGCACTACGTAAGTACAAAATGAAGTTAAACCCAACAAAATGTTTTTTTCCTTTTTCAAAAGGGAAATTCTTGGGATTCATGGTATCTCAATGGGGCATAGAGGTTAATCCAGACAAGATAAAGGAAATAATGGAGATAAAATCCCTAAAGACAGTGAAGGAAGTACAAAGCTTGACAAGAAAAGTTGCTGCCCTAAATAGATTCGTCTCTCGGGCAACTGAAAAATGCCTACCTTTCTTCAAAGTCTTAAAAAAAGCCTTTCATGAGTATGGAGAAGCCTTGATGAAGCTAAAGGATTACTTGACACAGTCGCCATTGTTAAGCCTTTTGATAAAGGGAGAAAAGCTGCATTTTTATCTGGCGGTGTCTAATACGATAGTAAGCTCGGCATTGATCAGGGAAGAGGAGGATGTGTAAAGGCCAGTGTACTATACCAGCCAAGCATTCCAAGGAGTCGAAGCAAATTACCCAAGACTAGAGAAGATCGCCTTTGCCCTAGTAGTTGCCTCCACAAAACTCTGTCACTACTTTCAAGCACATCCCATCATCATCATGACAGACCAACCAATAAGGAAGATAATGAACAAGATAAATGCAGTAGGATGACTTATCTAATGGGCCATAGAGCTTGGCTAGTTCGACATAGAATATTGGCCTCAGGTCACAATTGAAGCCCAGGTCCTTGTCGATTTCATTACAAAGTTCACTTACCTTCAAGAAGAAGAAGAACCCCCAAAGAAGACATGGATGGTCCAAACAGATGGGTTTGCCACCAAGAAAGCTAGAGGAGTAGGTATAGTCCTCATATTAATAGAGGGAGAAATACTGAAGTACGCAGTCAAATTGCAATCCTAGCAACAAACAACGAAGTTGAGTATGAAACACTCCTAGTAGGGCTAAGTCTGGCAAAAGTATTAGTAGCCAAGACTCTTGTTGTCCAAGTTGACTCTTAGCTTATAGTTGGCCAACTAAGAGGAGATTATGAAGCAAAGGAAGAAAGAATGCGGAAGTATATGAAGATCGTCCAAAATCTCCTACAGCATTTTGACATCGTCAACTTCTAGCAAATACCTTAAGCAAAGAATGCTAAAGTTGATTTCTTAACATGACTAGCCTTCTCCGATGACCACGACATATCTCCTAAGCTATGTTTGGATACAAAGGAACAACCAAGCACAGAAGGAGAATAGGTGATGAAGGTACATGAACAAGACGAATGGATGACTCCTATCGTCCATTACTTGAAGAAAGGACAGCTCTCAAAAGATGGGATTGAGGCATGGAAGATACAAATCAAACCTACTTGCTTTGTCATTATTGACCAAGTATTATATAGATGAGGACACTCCCTCCCCTATCTCCCAATGTGCCAACAAGGAAGAGGCCGACTATGTAATGCGAGAGATACATGAAGGAGTCTGCAGTAACCATGTGGGAGCAAGATCTCTAAAGGGAAAGGCACTCAAAGCAAGTTATTGCTGGCCAACACTACAAATGGTCACACATGACCTCGTCAAAGCATGCGACCCGTGCCAATGCTTTATGAACGTCCAAATGCGGCCAGGGGAACCAACGACGCCAATAACTGCATCGTAGCCTTTCGCCCAGTGAAGAATCAACATAATGGGACCACTCCTTATAGGAAGGAAGCAATTAAAATTCCTCACCATCGCAATTGATTACTTTACTTAGTGGGTGGAAGCTAAGCCAGTAGTGATGATCACAGAAGCCAATATCACCAACTTCATATGGAAGAACATAGTCTGCAGATTCGGGATTCCTAACGTAATCATATCGGATAATGAGAGGTAGTTTGACAATCCTAAGTTTCAAAAATTTTTCCAAGACTTAGGCATCAAGAACCACTACACTTCTCCAAGACACCCTTAGGCTAATGGTAAAACGGAAGTGACGAACAGAAGCCCGCTAAAAATGATCAAAACGCAACTTGAGGCGATAAAGGGTGCATGGCCTGAAAAGCTGCCAAACATTTTTTGGGTGTATAGGACAACCACAAGAGTGCCAATAGGAGAAACACCATTCAGATTGACGTTTGGAATTGAAGCTGTCATACTAGTGGAAGTAGGGCTAATGAGCATCTGGATCAAAGCTATGAAAAGCAGAGGAACCAGTAGGAACTCAACAGAAACCTGGATTTGATCGACGAGATGAGAGGTGAAGCTATGAAGCGAATGGCAAAGTACAAGGGAGTAATAGCTAGATACTACAACAACATGGTGAAGGTGAGAAAATTTGACATAAGCGACCTCATCCTTAGGAAAGTCTCACAAGCAACATAGGACCCATCCCAAGGGAAATTAGGGCCAGCATGGGAAGGACCCTACGAAGTAATTTGTCATTCTAGATAAGGATCATATTACCTAAAGACACTGGACAGCCAAGAATTGCCTTGTCCATGGAGCATTAAACACCTAAAGAGATACTATCAGTACGAAACCCCAAGTATTCCAAAATGCCTACTTTTATTTAGATGTATTTTCTTCTTTATTATTGTATACCATCCATAGACAAAGGAATATTTTGTCTCTCTATCAATAAAGCATGAGCAGAATTATTATTTAGAAATTATTTTCACAGATTTTTCCATTATAAACTATTGGCCAAGTCGTCATTGATACATGACTTAGAAAAAAGTTATTAATACATAACAACATCGTCATTCATACATGACTTAGAAAATGTTATTAATACATAAAAACATCATCATTTATACATGACTTTAAAAGAAGTTATTAATACATAACAACATTGTCATTTATACATGACTTAAAAAGAAGTTAGTAATACATAACAATATTGTCATTCATGCATGATTTAGAAAAAAAGTTATTAATACATAACAACATCATCTTATACATGACTTAAAAGAAGTTATTAATACATAACAAGATTGTCATTCAGAATTATAGTTCGTAGTCGGTGATAAAATTGGGCATTTCATCTGCGAAGACTATAACGTATTAACTAAGATGATTTGTCTTGATCATGGAAGTGGAGACTTCTAGTTGATATGTTGATATATTTTAAGAGTTAAGACCTATTGAACTGGACCACTGTTAGATTTATTATTCTCCTAACGACTGTCAAATGAATAATAAATCTCACGACTTCTATTTACATGAACTCTTAATCCTGAGAGAATAATGGACCTGATCATAAGGTTTAGGTTGCTTTGATATATCAGGAGTGAGATCTAAAGTCACGATCAAAATCTCAGTATGTTGGGCAGCCACTTTTAGTGTTGATGGAACATATATTCTCAAGATGGAATTCATAATCTCTTAACGGCGATATAAAATATTCCCTTAAGATAAGTTTAATTGGTTTGGTTATTCAAAGTGTTAGGCCTAACCACTTTAGTAAGGAGATACTAAAATATATATTTATGAAATTGGATTTCATAAATATATGATGAATAACTTAAAAGATTAAATTGGGTACTCAAGGATTAAGATGTAGTAATCTTCAAAGTGGCAGTCTACATTCATGATTTTGTATTACTACGAATATTTTATGAAGTGGTTGCATGTATAATAAAGTTTTGGGATATAATTTATTAATAAAGCCTATAGTACAATTATATTTATAAAGTGGTATTAAATATAATTAATGATAACTTTGGATTTGTCAAGAGTTGACAGAAAAGCCCAAGGCCCATTGGAGCTAGTGTTTTATTGGTCCCTTTTGGTCCCACTCCAAACTACACACTAAAGCCAAATTGGAAAGGCCCAATAGACTAGCCAAATTAGATAATCAGTTAGTTATAAAGGGAGAAACATACATAATTTTTTATAAGAAAAAGAGAGACATCATTGTGAAATGGTGTGTATATGTGAGTAAAGCCACTCGATAATTCTCATTTGGAAACTGATTGAGAGACCACACTTCTTGGGCGTAAAGTCGAATTGAGTGAAAATTAAAAGTGTTCCCAAGTACTTCTAATCTTTTGTCTTGAATTTCACCACACCAAGGTATGCTATCTTGTTCTTAAATTCTGAAATTTACATAGTGCATGTTATCAATCATGAATGAAATAGATCCTTGTTTGTTGCTTTCGCTGTGTGTTTTGTATGAGATACAAGAACCAGTATTTTCCAACAGAAGCGACGAACAATTATGTTATTACCTCGTCTTATAGACGAGAATATGAATAGGGGGCAGCTGATGAGTCAAAAAATAACCAAGGATCGTCATTCCCACTAATGACGATTAAAGCAAGCGTTACACATTTATTGCATGCATTGATGGTGAAACGTAATGAATGGAGCAACGATAACAAGTGAGTTGTGCTCTTCAGAGTTCTCATTGATAATGTACTAGCCGTTGCTCATAAATGCTGGAATTCATTGTCCATTAAGGCAAGGAAAAACTATAAAAGAAAGGACTAGTGGAATCCAAAGGTGTACACACAAATACTCATCTGAAAACCACTTTAAGTCAGTTTCTCTCTAAAACTTTCCCCCTTTCTAACTTAAGTATCAGAGTGTTTTTGGCATACACCACACCGGTGTATTCCAGTTCATTCCAAAGTTTTGTTGCAGGTTTACCTCAGAGACATGAACAACCACAAAATAGTCCATCTATTAAGACGAAAAGCTCAACTGTTGATTTTTCGAATCATCATCAACTTTCTTCTTTTTTCTATTTATTTATTTTTAAATTTTAAGGAAGGAAAACTTTCTTATTTACAATAAAAAGCTACAAGAATAAAAAAAAAAATCTATATTGGTTATATGTTGCCCTTGTGGTCCATTCTATTATCAACCAAATTAATGGAAGATTATAAAAATTTTCCCAAATATCATTGATGTAACACACCACACCAATTAAAATAGGCCACTAAATACAAAAATATAACAAACTCAAAAAGGCAAGTGAAAAAAAATTGAGTTTCTATTAGATTACTTGCTTTTATTATTATGGACATGTGATTGTATTTCAAGAGTATCTAATAATAATAATAATTCAACTACTCATTTATTAATGAAAGATAAAATTTATAAGAAATTTAGAGTTCATTCTTAAATTTTCTAGAAGATTATGATCCTCAAAGTAAAGACATGAATTTCTCAAAGAAAAAGAAAAAGAAAAAAGTAAAGATATGAAGACTCATGTAACGCGTAGATACACCATGAGGACTCAAAAGTTACTCTCACAATCATAATGACTCGAAAGTGGCAATAATGTGTGTATTTTCACTATAGTTTATTTTGTTACAGTAACACATGTGGCAATAGCCATATCTTGATGTAATATTATGTATAGTACTGTCATATGATGTCATTAATATTAAGAAAACAATAAATTTTGGCTATAAACTTAGTTGTAGCATAAAACCACAACTAAAACTAAGAAGATGACATGTGTCTCAATCATCTTCAATGCTCATGATTCACTTAAAATGATTGTATATAATCACTTAAATGTAAAAAGTTACCATGGATTTTGAGTGAAGTTATGGTGTGCCTTTGTGTTAGAACTCATTTCCTTCTCACTTGTGTCTGTGTTTGTTTCTCAAAAAAAAAAAAAACACAAAAACTTAAATGTAGATGTGACATGTGTCTCTATTATGTGCAATGCACACAACATAGACACATAGCATCTTTTTATGGCGAAAATGCACTTTTGGTCCCTGCATTTTGGGTCAATTCCCATTTTGGCCCCTAAATTGATTTCGCTACTAATGTAGTCCCTAAAAAAAGAAAATATTTTTTAAAATAGTCCTTGCCGTCAATCAACCGATAGAATAATCCTACATGTCTGACAGAACTACACGTGTTAAACCCACTCATTAAAATAATAACATAATAATCCTACGTGTCAAGCCCACTCAGCCAAAACTCACATGCCACTCACGTGAGTGACACCTCAGCTGTCCACCTCAGCTTCCCGCCTCCTAGCCCTCCGACGTGACCCCACATGACCTTACTCTCCAACTACCTTAGTCACCACCTATGAAAATCCCCAAATTTCAAAGAAAATCCCCAAATTGAAAGAGAAAACCCTAAAACCCCCCATGTTGTCTTCCTCATCTTTCATCCCTAAAATCTCCAAATCAAACCCATTTTGAGTTGAACGAAAACCCTAAAAAAATGAAAACCCTAAAAAAACCACAACCTCTGCATCACCAAGACGACGACACTCCAGACCGAGGAAGAAGAACGGAAGGTAGCTCTACATCTACCTCTGCATCATTGGAGGGAAGCTTGAGAAGGAGAGTACCATGCATATGCTATTGCCCCTCCCCTCAGAAGCCCATGCTAGTGGTGCTTGGACAGAGAACAGTTAATGGAGAAAGTTCTACGGGTGTCCCAATTACTGGGTAAGTGAAAGTTCTTTGTTCTTCGTTACTTCAAAAGTGGTTTGGGTTTGGGTTATTGTTGGTTTGGAAGTTTTTTTGTTTTTGTTGTTTGTTCATTTTGTTTGGAATTTGGGTTTAATTTCTAGTTGGTAAGAATTGCAAGTTCTTCCAATGGGTTGATAATGAGATTTGTGAGTGTGGGAAGGTGCTTATCCCAGAAATGAGGCAGAAAATTTTCAAACTCCAAGCCAAGGTTTCAACTTGCAAGAAGAGGGAGAAGTTTTTGACACTGTGTTTGATATTGACATTGCTAATGTGTGGGATATGCCTTTGTGTGCTTCTAGATTTGGTGGGTTAGATGGGTGGGGCATGGTGTAGCATGTTTCAGACAATGTGGGTGTAGGTAGTGTTAGGGTAGGGTTAGGGTAGGGTTAGGACAGGCTTAGGACAAGGTTGCTGTTGGATGGTGTAGATGATGTTGTTATCTTATGTTCCCAATCATTTTAGTATGAATGAAATATGTAATGACATAGTTCATTGTTAAGTTAGTGTGTAATGGTGGCTTTGTTAATTACCATAATTGATTGCAATTAGATTATTAATTTACCAAATCTGCAATATTGATAAGGTAACCATTGTTTATATACACAACAAATACCAAACCTGCAATATTGGTAAGCTCACCATTGTTGATATACACAACAATTACCAAGCCTAAAATATCGATATACACAACAATTTCTATTTTACTGCAATATACAACAAGTTTACCAAATCTACAATTCACAAGTTTACCAAATCTGCATTACTTGCAATGTAACATATATTGCAATACACAACATAAACAAATTCTGCAATACAAAACAAGCTCCAATTCAGTACAATTCCAAATATGCATTAATAATTCATTCATAAATATGCAATACACAACATAAGCAAATTCTGCAATACAAAGCAAAAGCCAACTAAGTGCAATTCCAAATCTACATTAATAAGTCATTCATTAATAAGGTAGACCAAATCTGCATTACTATGTCATTCATAAATCTGCAATAACATATCTGATATACAAAAAACCTACATAAGGCTCATTAGTTCAGCCACATCAAAAACTAAGTACTAACACTAATTACAGTAAGATAAGAACATAAGGCACTAACTACTAACACTGCCTATAGCCCAATTACAAATGTCTACCTTAATCCAGGCAATGAATTTAAACCAAAAAATAGGCCATGTCTGCCAATTACAAAAGGTTAAAGTAAACCCAAAAAGTGGTGTAAACAGTCCACTAACCTATCCCCTTGGACCATGCATAGATGCCTAGCTCTCAGCAAACCTTAATGCCTCCCTGTAACTTTGATGTATTTCTTTATGTAGTTAGAGTTTCATTTGTGAAAGTCCCCCTCCTTCTCTTCCTTGGATTGGTGTTGGTTTGATTGCTGGTTGCAAAGTTGCTACTTGGTGGATGCTGGTTGTTGATTGATGGCTGCTGGTTTGCTTGTCTTGTGCCTTGCTGGTTGCTTTTAGATTGCTTGTTTGATGGCATACTTGTAGCATTTGGTTCACTAGCTTGGCCATTATCATTTGTCTATAGGCAGTAGCAAATACAACTAAGTTAGAACATTAGTTGACATTTCAAAACATGCAAAATTTCAAAACATGCAAAATTTCAAAACATTAGTTTTACCTTGTTTGGTCTATTTCACCTTTAGTTTTGGGTACCAGGTAGTGAAGAATTTCCTTCAACCTCACCTTTGCAGCTTCTTTTGTTGTGGTCTATCTTCCTAAAGTACTTGCACCTTTTGGCAATACCCAAGCCCTTGTTGTGACCCTTCTTTGGTTCATTGGGTTCTAAGGCTCTCTTCTTCTTGGGCTTGCCTGGTGGCCTTCTTTTTATATGAGGCTGCACAGGAGGGAAACCAGTTGGGGTCCATATATTGGCATCACTGAGTGGATCAATGGTGTGCTAATAACATGCTTTGTATGTGTTGACTTGGTAGTAGGCATTAGTGTACTTCTCAGCTTGCTCTCTATTGAAGAATATGGATGAAACTGTTAGGATTAGTGCCCTTAAATCCTATTGTACGATGCTATGTATGATATTATGTATGACATGATGTATGACTTAATATTGTGATTGATAGATTTGTTTTATTATTATCTAAAATAATGGTAACATGAATATTTAGACATTATCATATAGTCCATGAGATGCATTGTATGTGATTTAGTCATAGAAGATGTAAATCATAAGTTTCTTGTAAACTCAAAATGTAGTTCATAGTCGGTAATAAAATTGGGCATTTCATCTGTGAAGACTATAACATATCAACTAAGATGATTTGTCTTGATCATGGAAATGGAGATTTCTAGTTGGTATGTTGATATGTTTTAAGAGTTAAGACATTGAACTAGACCGCTGTGAGATTTATTATTTTTCCAACGACTGTCAAATGAATAATAAACTCACAACTTATATTTGCATGAACTCTTAATCCTGAGAGAATAATGGAATTGATCATGAGGTGTAGGTTGCTTTGATATATCAGGAGTGAGATCTAAAGTAACGGTCAAAACCTCAGTATGTTGGGCAACCACATTTAGTGTTGATGGAACATATATTCTCAAGATGAAATTCATAGTCTCTTAAGGGAGATACAGAATATTCTCTTGAGATAAGTTTAATGGGTTTGTTATTCAGAGAGTTAGGCCTAACCACTTTAGTAAGGAGTTACTAAAGTATATATTTATGGAATTAGATTTCATAAATATATGATGAATAACTTTAAAGGATTAAACCGGGTACTCAAGGATAAGATGTAGTAATTTACAAAGTGGCAGTCTACATTTATGACTTTGTGTTACTACGAATATTTTATGAAGGAGCTGCATGTACAATAAAGTCTTGGGATATAATTTATAGATAAGGCCTAGAGTGCAACTATATTTATATAGTGGTATTAAATATAGTTAATGGTAACTTTGGACTTGTCAAGAGTTGACAGAAAAGCCCACGGTCCATTGGAGCTAGTGTCTTATTGGTCCCTTTTGGTCCCACTCCATGCCACACACTTAAGCCCGATTGAAAAGGCCTAAAAGGCCAGCCCAATTAGATAATCAGTTAGATACAAAGGGAGAAACATACATATTTTTCTGTAGAGAATTGTAAGAACACTACTGTGAAGTGGTGTAAGGAGTGTTAGACACTTTGACATTCTCCATTCGTAGATTAATTGAGAGACCACACATCTTGGGCGTTAGTGAAATTGGAGTGAAGATTGAAAGTGTTCCTAAGTGCTTCTGATCTTCGGTTTTAAAATTCACCGCTCCAAGGTACACTCTCTTGTTCTCAAATTCTGAAACTTATATAGTATATGTTAACTTTTATGAATGAAGTAGATCCATTAGTTTTCCGTTGCATATGTTTTGTATGTGATATAAACATGTTTATTTCCATCAGAAACTGCATGGCAGCATGGGATACCAATGATATCCCATTTCTTACAACTGCACACCCTGTTAGCCAAGTCCCCAATGAAGCTCTATAGTCCATTCTTTACCTTGAATTTGGTGTCAAAAGCCCAACAAGCTAACCACCTACCACTGCCCACCTTCTCCCTTTGTAGTCTTTTACAGACTTTAGGACAGAGCTCAGATTCCACCCTCAAAATTTGTGTTTATTTTGCTAGAATCTGCTCATTAAGTATAACCTTAAGTCCTTAAGCTGCAAACAGGAAAAACCCACAATTCAGTGCATGCAACAGTGTATACAGCTCACCAAAATCCAAAAAATATGCATATCATAATAATGATGGGTTTCCCCCTGAATTTGAGTATCCTGCTATTGAAACTTTCACACATGTTTTTGATGACAGTGTCACTCAATGCATCAGTTCTAAACATGTGTCTAGCCCATACTGTTGTGGTATGTCATTTCAACCAATTATATGCACTCTCATCAATGTCCTTCATCTCATTCATTACTCTCTCAAATTCATGTGCATATGTGGCTTTAGTTGCTTTCCAAAACATCCCTAATCAGTATTCTAGGATGCTATTTCCTTAGATTGTTGTACAAATGTCTACAACAAATTTTGTGCTCATACTATGGCCAATTATCTGTAAATGCTTGCACCAACCCCTGCTAAGAAAATCAACAGTGGTTAGCATATAGACATATGTCACTACTTATTGAATGTAGTTAAGTTAAAAAATGAGTATGTGTTGGAGATACCTTTTGCTGGTCTAATATGAATGTCCACCTCTTTTTATCACCAATGTCTGCTAGCAGCAAGTTTATAAACCAAATCCATGAGTCCTTGGTTTCAGCTTCACCACTGCAACTACTAGAGGGAAATATTCTTCATTAGGGTCTTTGGCAACTGCAACCATCTCTAGGCCCCCTATCTTGATTTTAAGGTGATAAGCATCCAACCTAATTATTGGCCTACAACCTACCCTGAACCCTTGCTTACACCCAGACCAGCAGATGTAAAGTCTCTCAAAATAAGGTAGACCAACCTGTAAGTCCATCTCAGCTACCAAGTCACCTTCATTGAATGTGTGTTTTCATTAGAACTGTACTACCAGGGCTGGATCTCCTTAGTTCTGCACAGTAATCCCATAGTTGATTGTACTGCTCTATATAAGACCCATCAACAAACTCCTGAGCCTTTTCCCTAGCCCTGCTAGCTTTTCCTGCACTGATATTTATAATATACTTATCATGCATAACCTCTTGAATGTCCCTTAGCTTAATATCATGTTGCCTCTTCACCTTCTTCATTGGCTTCTTTGCAAGGAACTTGGCAGAACACCTTGGGTTTTTGTATCTCCTAGTGCATGTGTGCTCCAAGTTCAGAGTCTTTAGCTACCAGCTCATTTCCCTTGACATCTTTGCAAGGTAATCTGTAAACTTACAGGGAGGTTGGTATATGACTCTAACCCTAACTTTTTCATTCTTCACAAACTTCACCCCTATCCACCTTTCACTGCATACTCAGTAATAGCATCCTTGAACTGCTTAGCTAAGGTAAATAACATGTCCTTCTCAAATACTAAGTGCTCAGCATTGGCAACTGGTCTAAACACAAGGAAATTCTTCTAACATTGTTCACAACTCTTTCATTGACAGTAGTGCCACCCTTATTGTCACTGACATTGTCACCATCACCTTCACCCTGAACCTCACTATCAGATGATGACTCAGTTAGGCTCAGCTGCTCCTCACTAGTGTAGTCTGAGTTCATTACCACATCACCCAACTGATCATGCATATGCATCACTACATCATTGTCACTAATGTACTATCTTCACCCACAAATCACTAGTTGGGGTTCATTGATCTTGCCCCTTCTACATCACTATCCTCAAAACTTTCATTACTGCCAATGGTGATAGCCCCATCCTATTGTGGTTCCTCAACAATTGGTTCCTTTCTTGGTGGAGACAGCCAAGTATTTCCACTTCATCATCACTGTCATCATTTCTATCACCTACATCCCTTGCACCACCTGTTAGGATGTGTGCCCTTAAATGCTATTGTATGATGCTATGTATGACATTATGTATGACTTAATGTTGTGGTTAATAAAGTTGTTTTATTATTATCTAAAATAATGGTAACATGAATATTATGACATTATCATATAGTCCATGAGATGCATAGTATGTTATTTATGTGATTTAGTCACAGAAAATATAAATCACAAGTTCTTTGTAAACTCAAAATTTTAGTTTGTAGTCGGTGATGAAATTGGACATTTCATCTGCGAAGACTATAACATATCAACTAAGATGATTTGTCTTGATCATGAAAATGGAGATTTCTAGTTGGTATGTTGATATGTTTTAAGAGTTAAAACATATCGAACTAGACCGCTTTGAGATTTATTTTTCTCCTAACGACTATCAAATGAATAATAAACTTACTACTTCTATTTACATGAACTCTTACTCTTGAGAGGATAATGGACCTGATCATGAAATGTAAGTTGCTTCGATATATTAGTAGTGAGGTCTAAAGTCACGATCGAAACCTCAGTATGTTGGGCAACCACATTTAGTGTTGATGGAACATATATTCTCAAGATGGAATTCATAGTCTCTTAACGGAGATACAAAATATTCCCTTGAGATAAGTTTAATGGGTTTAGTTATTCAAAGTGTTAGGCCTAACCACTTTAGTAAGGAGTTACTAAAGTATATATTTATGAAATTTGATTTCATAAATATATAATGAATAACTTAAAGGATTAAACTGGGTACTCAAAATATTAAGATGTAGTAATCTTCAAAGTGGCAGTCTATATTCATGACTTTATATTACTACGAATATTTTATGAAGGGTTGCATGTACAATACAGTCTTGGGATATAATTTATAAATAAGGCCTATAGTGCAACTATATTTATATAGTGATATTAAATATAGTTAATGGTAACTTTGGACTTGTTAAGAGTTGACGGAAAAGCCCAAAGCTTATTGGAGCTAGTGTCTTATTGGTCCATTTTGGTCCCACTCCAAGCCACACACTTAAGCCCAATTAGAAAGGCCCAAAAGGCTAGCCCAATTAGATAATTAGTTATAAGGAGAGAAACATACAAAATTTTTGAGAGAGACACAACACTCTTGTGAAGTGGTGTATGTGTGTGTGTGTGCAAGACACTCTCTAATTGTGCCTTGGAAAACTGATTGAGAGACTACACTTCTTGGGCGTTAGTGGAATTGGAGTGAAGATTAATAATGTTCCCATGTGCTTCTAATCTTTGTTGTTGAAATTCACCGCACCAAGGTACACTCTTTTGTTTTTAAATTCTGAAACTTACATAGTACATGTTATCAATTGAGAATGAGTAGATTTGTTATTTTTTCGCTGCGTATGTTTTGTATGTGATACAAACATGTATTTTTTCCTACAATTGGTATCAGAGCAGTCTTCTATTTCGAATCTGTATAATATGTTTTGTGAGTTTTGGAATTAGTGACAATGGTTTCATGTTGTTATAAATTAGTTTTCTGCATGGTTGTTGAAATTATTGTTTGATGAAAACTGATATTGATGTTATGATCTTGTTTAAACTTGAGTTTAAGTATGTTAAATTGAACTTTAAGGCTATAGCATCAATGAAATTCAGTTTTGATAAATATCTTTGTCCATTATGTTCATATGATGGTTGTTGTTCATAAGAAACGTTAAAAAACTGTCTTAGAAAAATTCTGGAAAATTCAAAATTCGTGAAGCTCGATTTATCGAGCATCTATCGAGCATCAATCAAGCAGGCAGAATTTATCTCAATCGATCGAGGTACATTCTCGATCAATAGAGGACTAAAGATTCAGAATTTTCTCTAAGTGCTTTTTACATATATAAAGAGCAAGGCTATGTGTAATTAGTTTACGCACGTTTTAAAATTAAAAACCTTTATTTTAAAATATCTAGTGGGAGAGAGATACAAGGGTTGGGTCTCACAACCTCCATTATCGGTTCATATTAGTGTGGGATAAGCACCTCGTCTTGGCGTATATGCCTTGCTATCTTAAAGGAGGGTGTTTATTTCATAGTACTACATGATTGAACCTACCCGTTTAAAGTAGTGTGGACAAGCACTTTGTCTTGGCGTATATGCCTCGCGATCCTAAAGCAGGGTGTTTTATTTCATGGTACTACAAGTTTAAACACTATAAAGGGAGATGAAATGTGGGTACACATGATTCTAGATAATGGTGTACACTAGACTAAGTGTAATGTTAACCTCCCAAAGGAGCTATGTCATTATTACTTAGAGGCTAAAGGGAATACGGCATATTATTAGTGTTTGATAAGAGTTATCATGATAGCACTAATGATAAGAATAGTTCTCAATCAATCATTGTGTTTATAATAAAATTTCTACCAAAGAATTATAAATATGTGATTGGGTTGTCATTGCAAATATTATATTATGGTTTTATTAAGGTTCCATATTATATGTTTATATGCTAAATTGATAATGTCCAATTCACTTATTATATTCACGTTTATTGTTTTCAGATTTTATCTTGGCATCATTTAGTCCGTTTGTTGCTATTCTTAATCAAAACAATCTGACTAGATCCAACTATGGTGACTGGAAAAGAAATTTGGACATTGTTTTAACTGTTGAAGAGCACAAATATGTACTTACTCAACCATGTCCTAGCTTTCCTTCATTAGATGCTCCCTTTGAGGAAAAACAGCGATATGATTGTTGCCAGAAACCTAATGAGATGACAAAGTGTTATATCCTAGCATTTATTTCAAATGTTTTACAGCATCAAATGCAGGATGTAGAACTAGCTTTGGACATTATGCTAAGTCTGAAGGAGATGTTTGGTGACTAAGGTCGTTCTGCAAGGCAAGAAACTATGAGGCAAATTTATAATACCAAAATGGCTGAAGGTAGTTCAGTGAGGGAGCATTGTCTTAGGATGATCTCTAATCTGAATACATTGGAAGTTTTAGGTGCCGACATTGATGGAGAATCTCAAGTGGATATGATACTCCAGTCCCTACCAGAACCATTCAAGGAATTTAGACTTAATTACAACATGAACAAAAAGATTTATTCATTGTCTAAACTAATAAATGAGTTGGTAGCGGCGGAAGGCATTCTTGGTACATCCAGTGTTGAAGCCAATCTGGGTGAAGCGTCTTCTTCTTAATATAAGTTGAAAGGCAAAGGTAAGAAGAAGAAGAAGAAGGACTTCACCAAGCAAGATGGTAAACAAATTGCCTTAATGTGGCGTTTGGTACGGGGTAATATTTTAGGATTCCCAGGAATGTTTAAAGATTCCTATCTTTGGTTGCAAATCACGCTAAGGAATCAGATGCCAGGGGAATCTGGATTCCCCTCTCAGTAGGAATGTGGATTCCCTTTAAAACAGGTGGGAATCCAGATTCCCAAGCTTAAAGGAAATTGTATTTTTTTATAAATTGACAATTTTAACCCTTTTTCATTATCATTTAAGCAATTAACATAAAATATAAAACAAATTATTATGGATTAAACTATTTTAAAATTATTATTAAGAATAAAAGCATTTGAGAATTTAAGTAGTTATTTTTGTATTGTACCTGTCATTTTGAAATATTAGACTATAATTTTAATGAATTTTTCATAATTAATAGTTTATATTTGGTTTTTCATTATTTATTTAGAGGAAGATTTTTTTTTTTTTTAAGAACTGGGTAGTTCACATTCAAATCTAAGGATAGAATAGGAAAAATAAATAATTCATTTAAGATTCCTGGGAATAAACCAAGCGTTATCATCTCACATTCCTAGGAATCTTAAGATATTCCCAATGAAACCAAACATTGGAATAGCTACATTCTTAGGAATGTGATTCCTAGGAATCACATTCCTAGGAATCTAGATGCCAAGAGTAATGTGGATTCTCCCGTACCAAACGCCACATAAGAGTTTCCAACAAGGGAAAGAAGAAGGAGTACACCAAAAGAAATTGTTTCCATTGTGGTGGGAAAGGGCATTGGAAGAGGAATTGTCGAAAATTCATAGCAGCCAAGAATAAGGCTATGAAATATTCATTCCTTCTTGCAATATGTTTAGTACAAAATCCCACGGATTCCTGGTGTGTGGATTCAAGTTGTACTAATCATATATGCAATTCTTTGCAAGGGTTCTAGGACACCAGAAGACTAAATGAGGGAGAACTTTTTCTTACTTTGGCTGATGGGAGCAGGATTCCGGTTGTAGCTTTTGGAGTGTTTAATTTATGTTTTAGTTCTAGAGTTTTAATATTGGAAGACTGTCTATACGTACCTAATGTTTGTAGGAATTTAATTTCTGCAACTTATTTAGGTAAACATGGGTATAGTGTTATCCTGAAAGACAATGTTGTAAGAAAGAAGGATAAAATGTTTACCTGTTCTGGCAATATTGTGGATAGTCTTTATATTTTAACTCCTGATAAGCATGAATTATACAATTATGAATTAGATAATAACTCTCATGTAAAATCATTAAAGAGAAAATTTCCTTCTAATGATGCATATCTTTGGCACTTGCGTTTGGGTCATATTAATTCAAATAAAATTCAAAGATTGATTAAAGATGGACTCTTAGAGCCATTGGACTTTGATGAATTCCCATTTTGTGAATCTTGTTTGGAGGGTAAAATGACCAAACGACCTTTTAATGCAAAAGGTAGAAGAGCCCAAAAGTTGCTTAAATTAGTTCATACAGATGTATGTGGTCCCATGTCAACCCAAGCAAAAGGAGGTTATTAGTACTTCATCACTTTTACAGATGATTACTCAAGATATGGTTTTGTGTACCTAATGAGATGGAAGTCTGAAGCCTTTGACAAGTTCAAAGAGTTTAGGGCTGAAGTTGAAAATCAAATGGGTAGACACATAAAAGCCATTCGATCTGATCGAGGTGGCGAATACCTTCTTGGGAATTTTAAGGATTATCTAATTCAAAATAAGAATGTATCCCAATTGACTGCACCTGGAACTCCTCAACAAAATGGTGTAGCGGAAAAAGGGCATAGGACTCTGATGAGAATCAACAAGCATTCAAGGATCCATTGCATGTTCCAGTTGGGCCTATTACAAGAGCAAGATCCAAGAAAATCAAAGAATCACTTAATGGGCTGATTCAAGAGATTTGGGCTGATTCTACCATAGTACATTCCAAGTTTGGCCCAAAGGAAGATGAAAGCGTAATAAATTTAATTCAAGATATTTAGGGCTGATCTGGCATAATTGGGAGTGATTTATGGAGTGAATTAATGGCTGATTGACTTTCCAGCCCTATATCAGTTAATGGAGATTTTTTCCTATTTTGGATCTGCTAATTTCAGACCAAATCAACTTTTATTTAGGGTTTTATTATTTAGTAAGTTTTTTTTTATTATTTATTTCCTTGTTTTTAGGTGCATTTAATGCTTTTAGGTCAAATTAGATTCCTGATAGGGTTAGGTATCAATTAGGAGTTATTTTAGAATATATTTTCTTG